>NW_028225897.1:0-121684 GCF_052327205.1 Somniosus microcephalus
AACTCCAAACCACTTCAAAACACGAGATAACGCCAAAACACGAGATAACTCCAAACCACTCCAAAACAGGAGATAACTCCAAAACACGAGATAACTCCAAACCACTCCAAAGCACGAGAAAACTCCAAAAAACGAGATAACTCCAAACCACTCCAAAACACGAGATAACTCCAAACCACTCCAAAACACGAGATAATTCTAAACCACTCCAAAACACGAGATATCTCCAAACCACTCCAAAACACGAGATAACTCCAAAATACGAGATAACTGCAAACCACTCCAAAACACGAGATAACTCCAAACCACTCCAAAACACGAGATAACTCCAAACCACTCCAAAACACGAGCTAACTCCAAAACACGAGATAACTCCAAACCACTCCAAAATACGAGATAACTCCAAACCACTCCATAACACGAGCTAACTCCAAACCACTCCAAAACACGAGATAACTCCAAACCACTCCAAAACACGAGAAAACTCAAAAACACGAGATAACTCCAAACCACTCCAAAACACGAGACAACTCCAAACCACTCAAAACACGAGATAACTCCAAACCACACAAAACACGAGATAACTCCAAAACACGAGATAACTCCAAACCACTCCAAATCACGAGATAACTCCAACCCACTCCAAAACACGAGATACCGCCAAACCACTCCAAAACACGAGATATCTCCAAACCACTCCAAAACACGAGATAAATCCAAAATACGGAATAACTGCAAACCACTCCAAAACACGAGATAACTCCAAACAACTCCAAAACACGAGATAACTCCAAACCACTCCAAAACACGAGATAACTCCAAACCACTCCAAAACACGAGATAACTCCAAAACACACCAAAGCACGAGATAACTCCAATCCACTCCAAAACACGAGATAACTCCAAACCACTCCATAACACGAGATAACTCCAAACCACTCCAAAACACGAGATAACGCCAAACCACTCCAAAACACGAAATAACTCCAAAGCACTCCAAAACACGAGATAACACCAAACCACTCCAAAACACGAGATAACTCCAAACCACTTTAAAACACGAGATAACTCCAAACCACTCCAAAACACGAGATAACCCCAAACCACTCCAAAACACGAGATAACTCCAAACCACTCCAAAACACGAGATAACTCCAAACCACTCCAAAACACGAGATAACGCCAAACCACTCCAAAACACGAGACAACTCCAAACCACTCCAAAACACGAGATAACTCCAAACCACTCCAAAACACGAGATAACTCCAAAGCACTCCAAAACACGAAATAACTCCAAAACACACCAAAGCACGAGATAACTCCAATCCACTCCAAAACACGAGATAACTCTCCAAACCACTCCAAAACACGAGATAACTCCAAACGACTCCAAAACACGAGCTAACTCCAAAACACGAGATAACTCCAAATCACTCCAAAACACGAGATAACTCCAAACCTCTCCAAAACACGAGATAACTCCAATCCACTCCAAAACACGAGATAACTCCAAACCACTCCAAAACACGAGATAACTCCAAACCACTCTAAAACACGAGATAACTCCAAACCACTCCAAAACACGAGATAACTCCAAACCACTCCAAAACGCGAGATAACACCAAACCACTCCAAAACACGAGATAACGCCAAACCATTTCAAATCACGAGATAACTTCAAACCACTCCTACGCACGAGATAACTCCAAATCACTCCAAAACACGAGATAACTCTAAACCACTCCAAAACACGAGCTAACTCCAAACCACTTCAAAAACACGAGATAACGCCAAAACACGAGATAACTCCAAACCACTCCAAAACAGGAGAATAACTCCAAAACACGAGATAACTCCAAACCACTCAAAACACGAGAAAACTGCAAAAAACGAGATAACTCCAAACCACTCCAAAAACACGAGATAACTCCAAACCACTCCAAAACACGAGATAATTCTAAACCACTCCAAAACACGAGATATCTCCAAACCACTCCAAAACACGAGATAACTCCAAAATTACGAGATAACTGCAAACCACTCCAAAACACGAGATAACTCCAAACCACTCCAAAACACGAGATAACTCCAAACCACTCCAAAACACGAGCTAACTCCAAAACACGAGATAACTCCAAACCACTCCAAATCCGAGATAACTCCAAACCACTCCAAAACACGAGATAACTCCAAACCACTCCAAAATACGAGTATAACTCCAAACCACTCCATAACACGAGCTAACTCCAAACCACTCCAAAACACGAGATAACTCCAAACCACTCCAAAACACGAGAAAACTCAAAAACACGAGATAACTCCAAACCACTCCAAAACACGAGATAACTCCAAACCACTCCAAAACACGATATAACTCCAAACCACTCCAAAACACGAGATAACTCCAAACCACTCCAAAACACGAGATAACTCCAAACCACTCCAAAACGCGAGATAACACCAAACCACTCCAAAACACGAGATAACGCCAAACCATTTCAAATCACGAGATAACTTCAAACCACTCCTACGCACGAGATAACTCCAAATCACTCCAAAACACGAGATAACTCTAAACCACTCCAAAACACGAGATAACCCCAAACCACACCAAAACACGAGCTAACTCCAAACCACTTCAAAACACGAGATAACGCCAAAACACGAGATAACTCCAAACCACTCCAAAACAGGAGATAACTCCAAAACACGAGATAACTCCAAACCACTCCAAAACACGAGAAAACTCCAAAAAACGAGATAACTCCAAACCACTCCAAAACACGAGATAACTCCAAACCACTCCAAAACACGAGATAATTCTAAACCACTCCAAAACACGAGATATCTCCAAACCACTCCAAAACACGAGATAACTCCAAAATACGAGATAACTGCAAACCACTCCAAAACACGAGATAACTCCAAACCACTCCAAAACACGAGATAACTCCAAACCACTCCAAAACACGAGCTAACTCCAAAACACGAGATAACTCCAAACCACTCCAAATCCCGAGATAACTCCAAACCACTCCAAAACACGAGATAACTCCAAACCACTCCAAAATACGAGATAACTCCAAACCACTCCATAACACGAGCTAACTCCAAACCACTCCAAAACACGAGATAACTCCAAACCACTCCAAAACACGAGAAAACTCAAAAACACGAGATAACTCCAAACCACTCCAAAACACGAGACAACTCCAAACCACTCAAAACACGAGATAACTCCAAACCACTCCAAAACACGAGATAACTCCAAAACACGAGATAACTCCAAACCACTCCAAATCACGAGATAACTCCAACCCACTCCAAAACACGAGATACCGCCAAACCACTCCAAAACACGAGATATCTCCAAACAACTCCAAAACACGAGATAACTCCAAACAACTCCAAAGCACGAGATAACTCCAAACCACTCCAAAACACGAGATAACTCCAAACCACTCCAAAACACGAGATAACTCCAAACCACTCCATAACACGAGATAACTCCAAACCACTCCAAAACACGAGATAACGCCAAACCACTCCAAAACACGAAATAACTCCAAAGCACTCCAAAACACGAGATAACACCAAACCACTCCAAAACACGAGATAACTCCAAACCACTTTAAAACACGAGATAACTCCAAACCACTCCAAAACACGAGATAACGCCAAACCACTCCAAAACACGAAATAACTCCAAAGCACTCCAAAACACGAGATAACACCAAACCACTCCAAAACACGAGATAACTCCAAACCACTTTAAAACACGAGATAACTCCAAACCACTCCAAAACACGAGATAACCCCAAACCACTCCAAAACACGAGATAACTCCAAACCACTCCAAAACACGAGATAACTCCAAACCACTCCAAAACACGAGATAACGCCAAACCACTCCAAAACACGAGACAACTCCAAACCACTCCAAAACACGAGATAACTCCAAACCACTCCAAAACACGAGATAACTCCAAAGCACTCCAAAACACGAAATAACTCCAAAACACACCAAAGCACGAGATAACTCCAATCCACTCCAAAACACGAGATAACTCTCCAAACCACTCCAAAACACGAGATAACTCCAAACGACTCCAAAACACAAGCTAACTCCAAAACACGAGATAACTCCAAATCACTCCAAAACACGAGATAACTCCAAACCTCTCCAAAACACGAGATAACTCCAATCCACTCCAAAACACGAGATAACTCCAAACCACTCAAAAACACGATATAACTCCAAACCACTCTAAAACACGAGATAACTCCAAACCACTCCAAAACACGAGATAACTCCAAACCACTCCAAAACGCGAGATAACACCAAACCACTCCAAAACACGAGATAACGCCAAACCATTTCAAATCACGAGATAACTTCAAACCACTCCTACGCACGAGATAACTCCAAATCACTCCAAAACACGAGATAACTCTAAACCACTCCAAAACACGAGATAACTCCAAACCACACCAAAACACGAGCTAACTCCAAACCACTTCAAAACACGAGATAACGCCAAAACACGAGATAACTCCTAACCACTCCAAAGCAGGAGATAACTCCAAAACACGAGATAACTCCAAACCACTCCAAAACACGAGCTAACTCCAAACCACTTCAAAACACGAGATAACGCCAAAACACGAGATAACTCCAAACCACTCCAAAACAGGAGATAACTCCAAAACACGAGATAACTCCAAACGACTCCAAAACACGAGAAAACTCTAAAAAACGAGATAACTCCAAACCACTCCAAAACACGAGATAACTCCAAACCACTCCAAAACACGAGATAATTCTAAACCACTCCAAAACACGAGATATCTCCAAACCACTCCAAAACACGAGATAACTCCAAAATACGAGATAACTGCAAACCACTCCAAAACACGAGATAACTCCAAACCACTCCAAAACACGAGATAACTCCAAACCACTCCAAAACACGAGCTAACTCCAAAACACGAGATAACTCCAAACCACTCCAAATCCCGAGATAACTCCAAACCACTCCAAAACACGAGATAACTCCAAACCACTCCAAAATACGAGATAACTCCAAACCACTCCATAACACGAGCTAACTCCAAACCACTCCAAAACACGAGATAACTCCAAACCACTCCAAAACACGAGAAAACTCAAAAACACGAGATAACTCCAAACCACTCCAAAACACGAGATAACTCCAAACCACTCCAAAACACGATATAACACGAAACCACTCCAAAACACGAGAAAACTCCAAACCACTCCAAAACACGAGATAACTCCAAACCATTTCAAATCACGAGATAACTTCAAACCACTCCTACGCACGAGATAACTCCAAATCACTCCAAAACACGAGATAACTCTAAACCACTCCAAAACACGAGATAACTCCAAACCACACCAAAACACGAGCTAACTCCAAACCACTTCAAAACACGAGATAACGCCAAAACACGAGATAACTCCAAACCACTCCAAAACAGGAGATAACTCCAAAACACGAGATAACTCCAAACCACTCCAAAACACGAGAAAACTCCAAAAAACGAGATAACTCCAAACCACTCCAAAACACGAGATAACTCCAAACCACTCCAAAACACGAGATAATTCTAAACCACTCCAAAACACGAGATCTCTCCAAACCACTCCAAAACACGAGCTAACTCCAAAACACGAGATAACTCCAAACCACTCCAAATCCCGAGATAACTCCAAACCACTCCAAAACACGAGATAACTCCAAACCACTCCAAAATACGAGATAACTCCAAACCACTCCATAACACGAGCTAACTCCAAACCACTCCAAAACACGAGATAACTCCAAACCACTCCAAAACACGAGAAAACTCAAAAACACGAGATAACTCCAAACCACTCCAAAACACGAGACAACTCCAAACCACTCAAAACACGAGATAACTCCAAACCACTCCAAAACACGAGATAACTCCAAAACACGAGATAACTCCAAACCACTCCAAATCACGAGATAACTCCAACCCACTCCAAAACACGAGATACCGCCAAACCACTCCAAAACACGAGATATCTCCAAACCACTCCAAAACACGAGATAACTCCAAAATACGGAATAACTGCAAACCACTCCAAAACACGAGATAACTCCAAACAACTCCAAAACACGAGATAACTCCAAACCACTCCAAAACACGAGATAACTCCAAACCACTCCAAAACACGAGATAACTCCAAAACACACCAAAGCACGAGATAACTCCAATCCACTCCAAAACACGAGATAACTCCAAACCACTCCATAACACGAGATAACTCCAAACCACTCCAAAACACGAGATAACGCCAAACCACTCCAAAACACGAAATAACTCCAAAGCACTCCAAAACACGAGATAACACCAAACCACTCCAAAACACGAGATAACTCCAAACCACTTTAAAACACGAGATAACTCCAAACCACTCCAAAACACGAGATAACCCCAAACCACTCCAAAACACGAGATAACTCCAAACCACTCCAAAACACGAGATAACTCCAATCCACTCCAAAACACGAGATAACTCTCCAAACCACTCCAAAACACGAGATAACTCCAAACGACTCCAAAACACGAGCTAACTCCAAAACACGAGATAACTCCAAATCACTCCAAAACACGAGATAACTCCAAACCTCTCCAAAACACGAGATAACTCCAATCCACTCCAAAACACGAGATAACTCCAAACCACTCCAAAACACGATATAACTCCAAACCACTCTAAAACACGAGATAACTCCAAACCACTCCAAAACACGAGATAACTCCAAACCACTCCAAAACGCGAGATAACACCAAACCACTCCAAAACACGAGATAACGCCAAACCATTTCAAATCACGAGATAACTTCAAACCACTCCTACGCACGAGATAACTCCAAATCACTCCAAAACACGAGATAACTCTAAACCACTCCAAAACACGAGATAACTCCAAACCACACCAAAACACGAGCTAACTCCAAACCACTTCAAAACACGAGATAACGCCAAAACACGAGATAACTCCTAACCACTCCAAAACAGGAGATAACTCCAAAACACGAGATAACTCCAAACCACTCCAAAACACGAGACAACTCCAAACCACTCAAAACACGAGATAACTCCAAACCACTCCAAAACACGAGATAACTCCAAAACACGAGATAACTCCAAACCACTCCAAAACACGAGATAACTCCAAAGCACTCCAAAACACGAAATAACTCCAAAACACACCAAAGCACGAGATAACTCCAATCCACTCCAAAACACGAGATAACTCTCCAAACCACTCCAAAACACGAGATAACTCCAAACGACTCCAAAACACGAGCTAACTCCAAAACACGAGATAACTCCAAACCACTCCAAAACACGAGACAACTCCAACCACTCAAAACACGAGATAACTCCAAACCACTCCAAAACACGAGATAACTCCAAAACACGAGATAACTCCAAACCACTCCAAAACACGAGATAACTCCAAAGCACTCCAAAACACGAAATAACTCCAAAACCACACCAAAGCACGAGATAACTCCAATCCACTCCAAAACACGAGATAACTCTCCAAACCACTCCAAAACACGAGATAACTCCAAACGACTCCAAACACGAGCTAACTCCAAAACACGAGATAACTCCAAATCAACTCCAAAACACGAGATAACTCCAAACCTCTCCAAAACACGAGATAACTCCAATCCACTCCAAAACACGAGATAACTCCAAACCACTCCAAAACACGATATAACTCCAAACCACTCTAAAACACGAGATAACTCCAAACCACTCCAAAACACGAGATAACTCCAAACCACTCCAAAACGCGAGATAACACCAAACCACTCCAAAACACGAGATAACGCCAAACCATTTCAAATCACGAGATAACTTCAAACCACTCCTACGCACGAGATAACTCCAAATCACTCCAAAACACGAGATAACTCTAAACCACTCCAAAACACGAGATAACTCCAAACCACACCAAAACACGAGCTAACTCCAAACCACTTCAAAACACGAGATAACGCCAAAACACGAGATAACTCCTAACCACTCCAAAACAGGAGATAACTCCAAAACACGAGATAACTCCAAACCACTCCAAAACACGAGCTAACTCCAAACCACTCAAAACACGAGATAACGCCAAAACACGAGATAACTCCAAACCACTCCAAAACAGGAGATAACTCCAAAACACGAGATAACTCCAAACCACTCCAAAACACGAGAAAACTCCAAAAAACGAGATAACTCCAAACCACTCCAAAACACGAGATAACTCCAAACCACTCCAAAACACGAGATAATTCTAAACCACTCAAAACACGAGATATCTCCAAACCACTCCAAAACACGAGATAACTCCAAAATACGAGATAACTGCAAACCACTCCAAAACACGAGATAACTCCAAACACTCCAAAACACGAGATAACTCCAAACCACTCCAAAACACGAGCTAACTCCAAAACACGAGATAACTCCAAACCACTCCAAATCCCGAGATAACTCCAAACCACTCCAAAACACGAGATAACTCCAAACCACTCCAAAATACGAGATAACTCCAAACCACTCCATAACACGAGCTAACTCCAACCACTCCAAAACACGAGATAACTCCAAACCACTCCAAAACACGAGAAAACTCAAAAACACGAGATAACTCCAAACCACTCCAAAACACGAGATAACTCCAAACCACTCAAAACACGATATAACACGAAACCACTCCAAAACACGAGATAACTCCAAACCACTCCAAAACACGAGATAACTCCAAACCACTCCAAAACGCGAGATAACACCAAACCACTCCAAAACACGAGATAACGCCAAACCATTTCAAATCACGAGATAACTTCAAACCACTCCTACGCACGAGATAACTCCAAATCACTCCAAAACACGAGATAACTCTAAACCACTCCAAAACACGAGATAACTCCAAACCACACCAAAACACGAGCTAACTCCAAACCACTTCAAAACACGAGATAACGCCAAAACACGAGATAACTCCAAACCACTCCAAAACAGGAGATAACTCCAAAACACGAGATAACTCCAAACCACTCCAAAACACGAGAAAACTCCAAAAAACGAGATAACTCCAAACCACTCCAAAACACGAGATAACTCCAAACCACTCCAAAACACGAGATAATTCTAAACCACTCCAAAACACGAGATATCTCCAAACACTCCAAAACACGAGATAACTCCAAAATACGAGATAACTGCAAACCACTCAAAACACGATAACTCCAAACCACTCCAAAACACGAGATAACTCCAAACCACTCCAAAACACGAGCTAACTCCAAAACACGAGATAACTCCAAACCACTCCAAATCCCGAGATAACTCCAAACCACTCCAAAACACGAGATAACTCCAAACCACTCCAAAATACGAGATAACTCCAAACCACTCCATAACACGAGCTAACTCCAAACCACTCCAAAACACGAGATAACTCCAAACCACTCCAAAACACGAGAAAACTCAAAAACACGAGATAACTCCAAACCACTCCAAAACACGAGACAACTCCAAACCACTCAAAACACGAGATAACTCCAAACCACTCCAAAACACGAGATAACTCCAAAACACGAGATAACTCCAAACCACTCCAAATCACGAGATAACTCCAACCCACTCCAAAACACGAGATACCGCCAAACCACTCCAAAACACGAGATATCTCCAAACCACTCCAAAACACGAGATAACTCCAAAATACGGAATAACTGCAAATCACTCCAAAACACGAGATAACTCCAAACAACTCCAAAACACGAGATAACTCCAAACCACTCCAAAACACGAGATAACTCCAAACCACTCCAAAACACGAGATAACTCCAAAACACACCAAAGCACGAGATAACTCCAATCCACTCCAAAACACGAGATAACTCCAAACCACTCCATAACACGAGATAACTCCAAACCACACCAAAACACGAGATAACGCCAAACCACTCCAAAACACGAAATAACTCCAAAGCACTCCAAAACACGAGATAACACCAAACCACTCCAAAACACGAGATAACTCCAAACCACTTTAAAACACGAGATAACTCCAAACCACTCCAAAACACGAGATAACCCCAAACCACTCCAAAACACGAGATAACTCCAAACCACTCCAAAACACGAGATAACTCCAAACCACTCCAAAACACGAGATAACGCCAAACCACTCCAAAACACGAGACAACTCCAAACCACTCCAAAACACGAGATAACTCCAAACCACTCCAAAACACGAGATAACTCCAAAGCACTCCAAAACACGAAATAACTCCAATCCACTCCAAAACACGAGATAACTCCAAACCACTCCAAAACACGATATAACTCCAAACCACTCTAAAACACGAGATAACTCCAAACCACTCCAAAACACGAGATAACTCCAAACCACTCCAAAACGCGAGATAACACCAAACCACTCCAAAACACGAGATAACGCCAAACCATTTCAAATCACGAGATAACTTCAAACCACTCCTACGCACGAGATAACTCCAAATCACTCCAAAACACGAGATAACTCTAAACCACTCCAAAACACGAGATAACTCCAAACCACACCAAAACACGAGCTAACTCCAAACCACTTCAAAACACGAGATAACGCCAAAACACGAGATAACTCCTAACCACTCCAAAACAGGAGATAACTCCAAAACACGAGATAACTCCAAACCACTCCAAAACACGAGACAACTCCAAACCACTCAAAACACGAGATAACTCCAAACCACTCCAAAACACGAGATAACTCCAAAACACGAGATAACTCCAAACCACTCCAAATCACGAGATAACTCCAACCCACTCCAAAACACGAGATACCGCCAAACCACTCCAAAACACGAGATATCTCCAAACCACTCCAAAACACGAGATAACTCCAAAATACGGAATAACTGCAAACCACTCCAAAACACGAGATAACTCCAAACAACTCCAAAACACGAGATAACGCCAAAACACGAGATAACTCCAAACCACTCCAAAACAGGAGATAACTCCAAAACACGAGATAACTCCAAACCACTCCAAAACACGAGCTAACTCCAAACCACTTCAAAACACGAGATAACGCCAAAACACGAGATAACTCCAAACCACTCCAAAACAGGAGATAACTCCAAAACACGAGATAACTCCAAACCACTCCAAAACACGAGAAAACTCCAAAAAACGAGATAACTCCAAACCACTCCAAAACACGAGATAACTCCAAACCACTCCAAAACACGAGATAATTCTAAACCACTCCAAAACACGAGATATCTCCAAACCACTCCAAAACACGAGATAACTCCAAAATACGAGATAACTGCAAACCACTCCAAAACACGAGATAACTCCAAACCACTCCAAAACACGAGATAACTCCAAACCACTCCAAAACACGAGCTAACTCCAAAACACGAGATAACTCCAAACCACTCCAAATCCCGAGATAACTCCAAACCACTCCAAAACACGAGATAACTCCAAACCACTCCAAAATACGAGATAACTCCAAACCACTCCATAACACGAGCTAACTCCAAACCACTCCAAAACACGAGATAACTCCAAACCACTCCAAAACACGAGAAAACTCAAAAACACGAGATAACTCCAAACCACTCCAAAACACGAGATAACTCCAAACCACTCCAAAACACGAGATAACTCCAAACCACTCCAAAACACGAGATAACTCCAAACCACTCCAAAACACGAGATAACTCCAAACTACTCCAAAACACGAGATAACTCTAAACCACTCCAAAACGAGATAACTCCAAACCACTCCAAAACACGAGCTAACTCCAAACCACTCCAAAACACGAGATAACGCCAAAACACGAGATAACTCCAAACCACTCCAAAACAGGAGATAACTCCAAAACACGAGAAAACTCCAAACCACTCCAAAACACGAGAAAACTCCAAACCACTCCAAAACACGAGATAGCTCCAAACCACTCCAAAACACGAGATAACTCCAAAACACGAGATAACTCCAAACCACTCCAAAACACGAGATAACTCCAAACCACTCCAAAACACGAGATAATTCTAAACCACTCCAAAACATGAGATATCTCCAAACCACTCCAAAACATGAGATAACTCCAAAATACGAGATAACTGCAAACCACTCCAAAACACGAGATAAATCCAAACCACTCCAAAACGCGAGATAACTCCAAACCACTCCTACGCACGAGATAACTCCAAATCACTCCAAAACACGAGATAACTCTAAACCACTCCAAAACACGAGATAACTCCAAACCACTCCAAAACACGAGCTCACTCCAAACCACTTCAAAACACGAGATAACGCCAAAACACGAGATAACTCCAAACCACTCCAAAACAGGAGATAACTCCAAATCACGAGATAACTCCAAACCACTCCTACGCACGAGATAACTCCAAATCACTCCAAAACACGAGATAACTCTAAACCACTCCAAAACACGAGATAACTCCAAACCACACCAAAACACGAGCTAACTCCAAACCACTTCAAAACACGAGATAACGCCAAAACACGAGATAACTCCAAACCACTCCAAAACAGGAGATAACTCCAAAACACGAGATAACTCCAAACCACTCCAAAACACGAGAAAACTCCAAAAAACGAGATAACTCCAAACCACTCCAAAACACGAGATAACTCCAAAGCACTCCAAAACACGAGATAATTCTAAACCACTCCAAAACACGAGATATCTCCAAACCACTCCAAAACACGAGATAACTCCAAAATACGAGATAACTGCAAACCACTCCAAAACACGAGAGAACTCCAAACCACTCCAAAACACGAGATAACTCCAAACCACTCCAAAACACGAGCTAACTCCAAAACACGAGATAACTCCAAACCACTCCAAAACACGAGAAAACTCAAAAACACGAGATAACTCCAAACCACTCCAAAACACGAGACAACTCCAAACCACTCAAAACACGAGATAACTCCAAACCACTCCAAAACACGAGATAACTCAAAAACACGAGATAACTCCAAACCACTCCAAATCACGAGATAACTCCAACCCACTCCAAAACACGAGATACCGCCAAACCACTCCAAAACACGAGATAACTCCAAAATACGGAATAACTGCAAACCACTCCAAAACACGAGATAACTCCAAACAACTCCAAAACACGAGATAACTCCAAACCACTCCAAAACACGAGATAACTCCAAACCACTCCAAAACACGAGATAACTCCAAAACACACCAAAGCACGAGATAACTCCAATCCACTCCAAAACACGAGATAACTCCAAACCACTCCATAACACGAGATAACTCCAAACCACTCCAAAACACGAGATAACGCCAAACCACTCCAAAACACGAAATAACTCCAAACCACTCCAAAACACGAGATAATTCTAAACCACTCCAAAACACGAGATATCTCCAAACCACTCCAAAACACGAGATAACTCCAAAATACGAGATAACTGCAAACCACTCCAAAACACGAGAGAACTCCAAACCACTCCAAAACACGAGATAACGCCAAAACACGAGATAACTCCAAACCACTCCAAAACAGGAGATAACTCCAAATCACGAGATAACTCCAAACCACTCCTACGCACGAGATAACTCCAAATCACTCCAAAACACGAGATAACTCTAAACCACTCCAAAACACGAGATAACTCCAAACCACACCAAAACACGAGCTAACTCCAAACCACTTCAAAACACGAGATAACGCCAAAACACGAGATAACTCCAAACCACTCCAAAACAGGAGATAACTCCAAAACACGAGATAACTCCAAACCACTCCAAAACACGAGAAAACTCCAAAAAACGAGATAACTCCAAACCACTCCAAAACACGAGATAACTCCAAACCACTCCAAAACACGAGATAATTCTAAACCACTCCAAAACACGAGATATCTCCAAACCACTCCAAAACACGAGATAACTCCAAAATACGAGATAACTGCAAACCACTCCAAAACACGAGAGAACTCCAAACCACTCCAAAACACGAGATAACTCCAAACCACTCCAAAACACGAGCTAACTCCAAAACACGAGATAACTCCAAACCACTCCAAAACACGAGAAAACTCAAAAACACGAGATAACTCCAAACCACTCCAAAACACGAGACAACTCCAAACCACTCAAAACACGAGATAACTCCAAACCACTCCAAAACACGAGATAACTCCAAAACACGAGATAACTCCAAACCACTCCAAATCACGAGATAACTCCAACCCACTCCAAAACACGAGATACCGCCAAACCACTCCAAAACACGAGATAACTCCAAAGCACTCCAAAACACGAGATAATTCTAAACCACTCCAAAACACGAGATATCTCCAAACCACTCCAAAACACGAGATAACTCCAAAATACGAGATAACTGCAAACCACTCCAAAACACGAGAGAACTCCAAACCACTCCAAAACACGAGATAACTCCAAACCACTCCAAAACACGAGCTAACTCCAAAACACGAGATAACTCCAAACCACTCCAAAACACGAGAAAACTCAAAAACACGAGATAACTCCAAACCACTCCAAAACACGAGACAACTCCAAACCACTCAAAACACGAGATAACTCCAAACCACTCCAAAACACGAGATAACTCCAAAACACGAGATAACTCCAAACCACTCCAAATCACGAGATAACTCCAACCCACTCCAAAACACGAGATACCGCCAAACCACTCCAAAACACGAGATAACTCCAAAATACGGAATAACTGCAAACCACTCCAAAACACGAGATAACTCCAAACAACTCCAAAACACGAGATAACTCCAAACCACTCCAAAACACGAGATAACTCCAAACCACTCCAAAACACGAGATAACTCCAAAACACACCAAAGCACGAGATAACTCCAATCCACTCCAAAACACGAGATAACTCCAAACCACTCCATAACACGAGATAACTCCAAACCACTCCAAAACACGAGATAACGCCAAACCACTCCAAAACACGAAATAACTCCAAACCACTCCAAAACACGAGATAATTCTAAACCACTCCAAAACACGAGATATCTCCAAACCACTCCAAAACACGAGATAACTCCAAAATACGAGATAACTGCAAACCACTCCAAAACACGAGAGAACTCCAAACCACTCCAAAACACGAGATAACGCCAAAACACGAGATAACTCCAAACCACTCCAAAACAGGAGATAACTCCAAATCACGAGATAACTCCAAACCACTCCTACGCACGAGATAACTCCAAATCACTCCAAAACACGAGATAACTCTAAACCACTCCAAAACACGAGATAACTCCAAACCACACCAAAACACGAGCTAACTCCAAACCACTTCAAAACACGAGATAACGCCAAAACACGAGATAACTCCAAACCACTCCAAAACAGGAGCTAACTCCAAAACACGAGATAACTCCAAACCACTCCAAAACACGAGAAAACTCCAAAAAACGAGATAACTCCAAACCACTCCAAAACACGAGATAACTCCAAACCACTCCAAAACACGAGATAATTCTAAACCACTCCAAAACACGAGATATCTCCAAACCACTCCAAAACACGAGATAACTCCAAAATACGAGATAACTGCAAACCACTCCAAAACACGAGAGAACTCCAAACCACTCCAAAACACGAGATAACTCCAAACCACTCCAAAACACGAGCTAACTCCAAAACACGAGATAACTCCAAACCACTCCAAAACACGAGAAAACTCAAAAACACGAGATAACTCCAAACCACTCCAAAACACGAGACAACTCCATACCACTCAAAACACGAGATAACTCCAAACCACTCCAAAACACGAGATAACTCCAAAACACGAGATAACTCCAAACCACTCCAAATCACGAGATAACTCCAACCCACTCCAAAACACGAGATACCGCCAAACCACTCCAAAACACGAGATAACTCCAAACCACTCCAAAACGCGAGATAACTCCAAACCACTCCTACGCACGAGATAACTCCAAATCACTCCAAAACACGAGATAACTCTAAACCACTCCAAAACACGAGATAACTCCAAACCACTCCAAAACACGAGCTAACTCCAAACCACTTCAAAACACGAGATAACGCCAAAACACGAGATAACTCCAAACCACTCCAAAACAGGAGATAACTCCAAAACACGAGATAACTCCAAACCACTCCAAAACACGAGAAAACTCCAAAAAACGAGATAACTCCAAACCACTCCAAAACACGAGATAACTCCAAACCACTCCAAAACACGAGATAATTCTAAACCACTCCAAAACACGAGATATCTCCAAACCACTCCAAAACACGAGATAACTCCAAAATACGAGATAACTGCAAACCACTCCAAAACACGAGAGAACTCCAAACCACTCCAAAACACGAGATAACTCCAAACCACTCCAAAACACGAGCTAACTCCAAAACACGAGATAACTCCAAACCACTCCAAAACACGAGAAAACTCAAAAACACGAGATAACTCCAAACCACTCCAAAACACGAGACAACTCCAAACCACTCAAAACACGAGATAACTCCAAACCACTCCAAAACACGAGATAACTCCAAAACACGAGATAACTCCAAACCACTCCAAATCACGAGATAACTCCAACCCACTCCAAAACACGAGATACCGCCAAACCACTCCAAAACACGAAATAACTCCAAAGCACTCCAAAACACGAGATAACACCAAACCACTCCAAAACACGAGATAACTCCAAACCACTTTAAAACACGAGATAACTCCAAACCACTCCAAAACACGAGATAACCCCAAACCACTCCAAAACACGAGATAACTCCAAACCACTCCAAAACACGACATAACTCCAAACCACTCCAAAACACGAGATAACGCCAAACCACTCCAAAACACGAGACAACTCCAAACCACTCCAAAACACGAGATAACTCCAAACCACTCCAAAACACGAGATAACTCCAAAGCACTCCAAAACACGAAATAACTCCAAAACACACCAAAGCACGAGATAACTCCAATCCACTCCAAAACACGAGATAACTCTCCAAACCACTCCAAAACACGAGATAACTCCAAACCACTCCACAACACGAGATAACTCCAAAACACGAGATAACTCCAAACCACTCCAAAACACGAGATAACTTCAAACCACTCCAAAACACGAGATAACGCCAAACCACTCCAAAACACGAAATAACTCCAAAGCACTCCAAAACACGAGATAACACCAAACCACTCCAAAACACGAGATAACTCCAAACCACTTTAAAACACGAGATAACTCCAAACCACTCCAAAACACGAGATAACCCCAAACCACTCCAAAACACAAAATAACTCCAAACCACTCCAAAACACGAGATAACTCCAAAGCACTCCAAAACACGAGATAACTCCAAACCACTCCAAAACACGAGATATCTCCAAACCACTCCAAAACACGAGATAACGCCAAACCACTCCAAAACACGAGATAACTCCAAACCATTCCAAAACACGAGATAACTCCAAACCACTCCAAAACACGAGATAACTCCAAACCACTCCAAAACACGAGATAACTCCAAACCACTCCAAAAGACGAGATATCGCCAAAACACGAGATAACTCCAAACCACTCCAAAACACGAGATAACTCCAAACCACTCCAAAACACGAGATAACTCCAAACCACTCCAAAGCACGAGATAACTCCAATCCACTCCAAAACACGAGGTAACTCCAACCCACTCCAAAACACGAGATAACTCCAAAACACGAGATAACTCCAAAATACGAGATAACTCCAAATCACTCCAAAACACGAGATAACTCTAAACCACTCCAAAACACGAGATAACTCCAAACCACACCAAAACACGAGCTAACTCCAAACCACTTCAAAACACGAGATAACGCCAAAACACGAGATAACTCCAAACCACTCCAAAACAGGAGATAACTCCAAAACACGAGATAACTCCAAACCACTCCAAAACACGAGAAAACTCCAAAAAACGAGATAACTCCAAACCACTCCAAAACACGAGATAACTCCAAACCACTCCAAAACACGAGATAATTCTAAACCACTCCAAAACACGAGATATCTCCAAACCACTCCAAAACACGAGATAACTCCAAAATACGAGATAACTCCAAACCACTCCAAAACACGAGATAACTCCAAACCACTCCAAAGCACGAGATAACTCCAAAACACGAGATAACTCCAAAATACGAGATAACTCCAAACCACTCCAAAACACGAGATAACTCTAAACCACTCCAAAAGACGAGATAACGCCAAAACACGAGATAACTCCAAACCACTCCAAAACACGAGATAACTCCAAACCACTCCAAAGCACGAGATAACTCCAATCCACTCCAAAACACGAGGTAACTCCAACCCACTCCAAAACACGAGATAATTCCAAAACACGAGATAACACCAAAATACGAGATAACTCCAAACCACTCCAAAACACGAGATAACTCCAAACCACTTTAAAACACGAGATAACTCCAAACCACTCCAAAACACGAGATAACCCCAAACCACTCCAAAACACAAAATAACTCCAAACCACTCCAAAACACGAGATAACTCCAAACCACTCCAAAACACGAGATAACTCCAAACCACTCCAAAACACGAGATAACTCCAAACCACTCCAAAACACGAGATAACGCCAAACCACTCCAAAACACGAGATAACCCCAAACCATTCCAAAACACGAGATAACTCCAAACCACTCCAAAACACGAGATAACTCCAAACCACTCCAAAACACGAGATAACTCCAAACCACTCCAAAAGACGAGATAACGCCAAAACACGAGATAACTCCAAACCACTCCAAAACACGAGATAACTCCAATCCACTCCAAAACACGAGGTAACTCCAACCCACTCCAAAACACGAGATAACTCCAAAACACGAGATAACTCCAAAATACGAGATAACTCCAAAGCACTCCAAAACACGAGATAACTTCAAACCACTCCAAAACACGAGATAACGATAAACCACTCCAAAACACGAAATAACGCCAAAGCACTCCAAAACACGAGATAACACCAAACCACTCCAAAACACGAGATAACTCCAAACCACTTTAAAACACGAGATAACTCCAAACCACTCCAAAACACGAAATAACCCCAAACCACTCCAAAACACAAAATAACTTCAAACCACTCCAAAACACGAGATAACTCCAAACCACTCCAAAACACGAGATAACTCCAAACCACTCCAAAACACGAGATAACTCCAAACCACTCCAAAACACGAGATAACGCCAAACCACTCCAAAACACGAGATAACTCCAAACCACTTTAAAACACGAGATAACTCCAAACCACTCCAAAACACGAAATAACCCCAAACCACTCCAAAACACAAAATAACTTCAAACCACTCCAAAACACGAGATAACTTCAAACCACTCCAAAACACGAGATAACGCCAAACCACTCCAAAACACGAAATAACGCCAAAGCACTCCAAAACACGAGATAACACCAAACCACTCCAAAACACGAGATAACTCCAAACCACTTTAAAACACGAGATAACTCCAAACCACTCCAAAACACGAAATAACCCCAAACCACTCCAAAACACAAAATAACTTCAAACCACTCCAAAACACGAGATAACTCCAAACCACTCCAAAACACGAGATAACTCCAAACCACTCCAAAACACGAGATAACTCCAAACCACTCCAAAACACGAGATAACGCCAAACCACTCCAAAACACGAGATAACTCCAAACCATTCCAAAACACGAGATAACTCCAAACCACTCCAAAACACGAGATAACTCCAAACCACTCCAAAACACGAGATAACTCCAAACCACTCCAAAAGACGAGATAACGCCAAAACACGAAATAACTCCAAACCACTCCAAAACACGAGATAACTCCAAACCACTCCAAAACACGAGATAACTCCAAACCACTCCAAAGCACGAGATAACTCCAATCCACTCCAAAACACGAGGTAACTCCAACCCACTCCAAAACACGAGATAACTCCAAACCACTCCAAAACACGAGATAACTCCAAACCACTCCAAAACACGAGATAACTCCAAACCACTCCAAAAGACGAGATAACGCCAAAACACGAGATAACTCCAAACCACTCCAAAACACGAGATAACTCCAAACCACTCCAAAACACGAGATAACTCCAAACCACTCCAAAGCACGAGATAACTCCAATCCACTCCAAAACACGAGGTAACTCCAACCCACTCCAAAACACGAGATAACTCCAAAACACGAGATAACTCCAAAATACGAGATAACTCCAAATCACTCCAAAACACGAGATAACTCCAAACCACTCCAAAACACGAGATAACGCCAAACCACTCCAAAACACGAGATAACTCCAAACCACTCCAAAACACGAGATAACTCCAAACCACTCCAAAACACGAGATAACGCCGAACCACTCCAAAACAGGAAATAACTCCAAAGCACTCCAAAACACGAGATAACTCCAAACCACTCCAAAACACGAGATAACTCTAAACCACTCCAAAACACGAGATAACTCCAAACCACTCCAAAACACGAGCTAACTCCAAACCACTTCAAAACACGAGATAACGCCAAAACACGAGATAACTCCAAACCACTCCAAAACAGGAGATAACTCCAAAACACGAGATAACTCCAAACCACTCCAAAACACGAGAAAACTCCAAAAAACGAGATAACTCCAAACCACTCCAAAACACGAGATAACTCCAAACCACTCCAAAACACGAGATAATGCTAAACCACTCCAAAACACGAGATATCTCCAAACCACTCCAAAACACGAGATAACTCCAAAATACGAGATAACTGCAAACCACTCCAAAACACGAGAGAACTCCAAACCACTCCAAAACACGAGATAACTCCAAACCACTCCAAAACACGAGCTAACTCCAAAACACGAGATAACTCCAAACCACTCCAAAACACGAGAAAACTCAAAAACACGAGATAACTCCAAACCACTCCAAAACACGAGACAACTCCAAACCACTCAAAACACGAGATAACTCCAAACCACTCCAAAACACGAGATAACTCCAAAACACGAGATAACTCCAAACCACTCCAAATCACGAGATAACTCCAACCCACTCCAAAACACGAGATACCGCCAAACCACTCCAAAACACGAAATAACTCCAAAGCACTCCAAAACACGAGATAACACCAAACCACTCCAAAACACGAGATAACTCCAAACCACTTTAAAACACGAGATAACTCCAAACCACTCCAAAACACGAGATAACCCCAAACCACTCCAAAACACGAGATAACTCCAAACCACTCCAAAACACGACATAACTCCAAACCACTCCAAAACACGAGATAACGCCAAACCACTCCAAAACACGAGACAACTCCAAACCACTCCAAAACACGAGATAACTCCAAACCACTCCAAAACACGAGATAACTCCAAAGCACTCCAAAACACGAAATAACTCCAAAACACACCAAAGCACGAGATAACTCCAATCCACTCCAAAACACGAGATAACTCTCCAAACCACTCCAAAACACGAGATAACTCCAAACCACTCCACAACACGAGATAACTCCAAAACACGAGATAACTCCAAACCACTCCAAAACACGAGATAACTTCAAACCACTCCAAAACACGAGATAACGCCAAACCACTCCAAAACACGAAATAACTCCAAAGCACTCCAAAACACGAGATAACACCAAACCACTCCAAAACACGAGATAACTCCAAACCACTTTAAAACACGAGATAACTCCAAACCACTCCAAAACACGAGATAACCCCAAACCACTCCAAAACACAAAATAACTCCAAACCACTCCAAAACACGAGATAACTCCAAAGCACTCCAAAACACGAGATAACTCCAAACCACTCCAAAACACGAGATATCTCCAAACCACTCCAAAACACGAGATAACGCCAAACCACTCCAAAACACGAGATAACTCCAAACCATTCCAAAACACGAGATAACTCCAAACCACTCCAAAACACGAGATAACTCCAAACCACTCCAAAACACGAGATAACTCCAAACCACTCCAAAAGACGAGATATCGCCAAAACACGAGATAACTCCAAACCACTCCAAAACACGAGATAACTCCAAACCACTCCAAAACACGAGATAACTCCAAACCACTCCAAAGCACGAGATAACTCCAATCCACTCCAAAACACGAGGTAACTCCAACCCACTCCAAAACACGAGATAACTCCAAAACACGAGATAACTCCAAAATACGAGATAACTCCAAATCACTCCAAAACACGAGATAACTCTAAACCACTCCAAAACACGAGATAACTCCAAACCACACCAAAACACGAGCTAACTCCAAACCACTTCAAAACACGAGATAACGCCAAAACACGAGATAACTCCAAACCACTCCAAAACAGGAGATAACTCCAAAACACGAGATAACTCCAAACCACTCCAAAACACGAGAAAACTCCAAAAAACGAGATAACTCCAAACCACTCCAAAACACGAGATAACTCCAAACCACTCCAAAACACGAGATAATTCTAAACCACTCCAAAACACGAGATATCTCCAAACCACTCCAAAACACGAGATAACTCCAAAATACGAGATAACTCCAAACCACTCCAAAACACGAGATAACTCCAAACCACTCCAAAGCACGAGATAACTCCAAAACACGAGATAACTCCAAAATACGAGATAACTCCAAACCACTCCAAAACACGAGATAACTCTAAACCACTCCAAAAGACGAGATAACGCCAAAACACGAGATAACTCCAAACCACTCCAAAACACGAGATAACTCCAAACCACTCCAAAGCACGAGATAACTCCAATCCACTCCAAAACACGAGGTAACTCCAACCCACTCCAAAACACGAGATAATTCCAAAACACGAGATAACACCAAAATACGAGATAACTCCAAACCACTCCAAAACACGAGATAACTCCAAACCACTTTAAAACACGAGATAACTCCAAACCACTCCAAAACACGAGATAACCCCAAACCACTCCAAAACACAAAATAACTCCAAACCACTCCAAAACACGAGATAACTCCAAACCACTCCAAAACACGAGATAACTCCAAACCACTCCAAAACACGAGATAACTCCAAACCACTCCAAAACACGAGATAACGCCAAACCACTCCAAAACACGAGATAACCCCAAACCATTCCAAAACACGAGATAACTCCAAACCACTCCAAAACACGAGATAACTCCAAACCACTCCAAAACACGAGATAACTCCAAACCACTCCAAAAGACGAGATAACGCCAAAACACGAGATAACTCCAAACCACTCCAAAACACGAGATAACTCCAATCCACTCCAAAACACGAGGTAACTCCAACCCACTCCAAAACACGAGATAACTCCAAAACACGAGATAACTCCAAAATACGAGATAACTCCAAACCACTCCAAAACACGAGATAACTTCAAACCACTCCAAAACACGAGATAACGCCAAACCACTCCAAAACACGAAATAACGCCAAAGCACTCCAAAACACGAGATAACACCAAACCACTCCAAAACACGAGATAACTCCAAACCACTTTAAAACACGAGATAACTCCAAACCACTCCAAAACACGAAATAACCCCAAACCACTCCAAAACACAAAATAACTTCAAACCACTCCAAAACACGAGATAACTCCAAACCACTCCAAAACACGAGATAACTCCAAACCACTCCAAAACACGAGATAACTCCAAACCACTCCAAAACAGGAGATAACGCCAAACCACTCCAAAACACGAGATAACTCCAAACCACTTTAAAACACGAGATAACTCCAAACCACTCCAAAACACGAAATAACCCCAAACCACTCCAAAACACAAAATAACTTCAAACCACTCCAAAACACGAGATAACTTCAAACCACTCCAAAACACGAGATAACGCCAAACCACTCCAAAACACGAAATAACGCCAAAGCACTCCAAAACACGAGATAACACCAAACCACTCCAAAACACGAGATAACTCCAAACCACTTTAAAACACGAGATAACTCCAAACCACTCCAAAACACGAAATAACCCCAAACCACTCCAAAACACAAAATAACTTCAAACCACTCCAAAACACGAGATAACTCCAAACCACTCCAAAACACGAGATAACTCCAAACCACTCCAAAACACGAGATAACTCCAAACCACTCCAAAACACGAGATAACGCCAAACCACTCCAAAACACGAGATAACTCCAAACCATTCCAAAACACGAGATAACTCCAAACCACTCCAAAACACGAGATAACTCCAAACCACTCCAAAACACGAGATAACTCCAAACCACTCCAAAAGACGAGATAACGCCAAAACACGAAATAACTCCAAACCACTCCAAAACACGAGATAACTCCAAACCACTCCAAAACACGAGATAACTCCAAACCACTCCAAAGCACGAGATAACTCCAATCCACTCCAAAACACGAGGTAACTCCAACCCACTCCAAAACACGAGATAACTCCAAACCACTCCAAAACACGAGATAACTCCAAACCACTCCAAAACACGAGATAACTCCAAACCACTCCAAAAGACGAGATAACGCCAAAACACGAGATAACTCCAAACCACTCCAAAACACGAGATAACTCCAAACCACTCCAAAACACGAGATAACTCCAAACCACTCCAAAGCACGAGATAACTCCAATCCACTCCAAAACACGAGGTAACTCCAACCCACTCCAAAACACGAGATAACTCCAAAACACGAGATAACTCCAAAATACGAGATAACTCCAAATCACTCCAAAACACGAGATAACTCCAAACCACTCCAAAACACGAGATAACGCCAAACCACTCCAAAACACGAGATAACTCCAAACCACTCCAAAACACGAGATAACTCCAAACCACTCCAAAACACGAGATAACGCCGAACCACTCCAAAACAGGAAATAACTCCAAAGCACTCCAAAACACGAGATAACTCCAAACCACTCCAAAACACGAGATAACGCCAAACCACTCCAAAACACGAGATAACTCCAAACCATTCCAAAACACGAGATAACTCCAAACCACTCCAAAACACGAGATAACTCCAAACCACTCCAAAACACGAGATAACGCCAAACCACTCCAAAAGACGAGATAACGCCAAAACACGAGATAACTCCAAACCACTCCAAAACACGAGATAACTCCAAACCACTCCAAAACACGAGATAACTCCAAACCACTCCAAAGCACGAGATAACTCCAATCCACTCCAAAACACGAGGTAACTCCAACCCACTCCAAAACACGAGATAACTCCAAAACACGAGATAACTCCAAAATACGAGATAACTCCAAATCACTCCAAAACACGAGATAACTCCAAACCACTCCAAAACACGAGATAACGCCAAACCACTCCAAAACACGAGATAACTCCAAACCACTCCAAAACACGAGATAACTCCAAACCACTCCAAAACACGAGATAACGCCAAACCACTCCAAAACAGGAAATAACTCCAAAGCACTCCAAAACACGAGATAACTCCAAACCACTCCAAAACACGAGATAACGCCAAACCACTCCAAAACACGAGATAACTCCAAACCATTCCAAAACACGAGATAACTCCAAACCACTCCAAAACACGAGATAACTCCAAAACACACCAAAGCACGAGATAACTCCAATCCACTCCAAAACACGAGATAACTCCAAACCACTCCATAACACGAGATAACTCCAAACCACTCCAAAACACGAGATAACGCCAAACCACTCCAAAACACGAAATAACTCCAAAGCACTCCAAAACACGAGATAACACCAAACCACTCCAAAACACGAGATAACTCCAAACCACTTTAAAACACGAGATAACTCCAAACCACTCCAAAACACGAGATAACCCCAAACCACTCCAAAACACGAGATAACTCCAAACCACTCCAAAACACGACATAACTCCAAACCACTCCAAAACACGAGATAACGCCAAACCACTCCAAAACACGAGACAACTCCAAACCACTCCAAAACACGAGATAACTCCAAACCACTCCAAAACACGAGATAACTCCAAAGCACTCCAAAACACGAAATAACTCCAAAACACACCAAAGCACGAGATAACTCCAATCCACTCCAAAACACGAGATAACTCTCCAAACCACTCCAAAACACGAGATAACTCCAAACCACTCCACAACACGAGATAACTCCAAAACACGAGATAACTCCAAACCACTCCAAAACACGAGATAACTTCAAACCACTCCAAAACACGAGATAACGCCAAACCACTCCAAAACACGAAATATCTCCAAAGCACTCCAAAACACGAGATAACACCAAACCACTCCAAAACACGAGATAACTCCAAACCACTTTAAAACACGAGATAACTCCAAACCACTCCAAAACACGAGATAACCCCAAACCACTCCAAAACACAAAATAACTCCAAACCACTCCAAAACACGAGATAACTCCAAAGCACTCCAAAACACGAGATAACTCCAAACCAGTCCAAAACACGAGATATCTCCAAACCACTCCAAAACACGAGATAACGCCAAACCACTCCAAAACACGAGATAACTCCAAACCATTCCAAAACACGAGATAACTCCAAACCACTCCAAAACACGAGATAACTCCAAACCACTCCAAAACACGAGATAACTCCAAACCACTCCAAAAGACGAGATATCGCCAAAACACGAGATAACTCCAAACCACTCCAAAACACGAGATAACTCCAAACCACTCCAAAACACGAGATAACTCCAAACCACTCCAAAGCACGAGATAACTCCAATCCACTCCAAAACACGAGGTAACTCCAACCCACTCCAAAACACGAGATAACTCCAAAACACGAGATAACTCCAAAATACGAGATAACTCCAAATCACTCCAAAACACGAGATAACTCTAAACCACTCCAAAACACGAGATAACTCCAAACCACACCAAAACACGAGCTAACTCCAAACCACTTCAAAACACGAGATAACGCCAAAACACGAGATAACTCCAAACCACTCCAAAACAGGAGATAACTCCAAAACACGAGATAACTCCAAACCACTCCAAAACACGAGAAAACTCCAAAAAACGAGATAACTCCAAACCACTCCAAAACACGAGATAACTCCAAACCACTCCAAAACACGAGATAATTCTAAACCACTCCAAAACACGAGATATCTCCAAACCACTCCAAAACACGAGATAACTCCAAAATACGAGATAACTCCAAACCACTCCAAAACACGAGATAACTCCAAACCACTCCAAAGCACGAGATAACTCCAAAACACGAGATAACTCCAAAATACGAGATAACTCCAAACCACTCCAAAACACGAGATAACTCTAAACCACTCCAAAAGACGAGATAACGCCAAAACACGAGATAACTCCAAACCACTCCAAAACACGAGATAACTCCAAACCACTCCAAAGCACGAGATAACTCCAATCCACTCCAAAACACGAGGTAACTCCAACCCACTCCAAAACACGAGATAATTCCAAAACACGAGATAACACCAAAATACGAGATAACTCCAAACCACTCCAAAACACGAGATAACTCCAAACCACTTTAAAACACGAGATAACTCCAAACCACTCCAAAACACGAGATAACCCCAAACCACTCCAAAACACAAAATAACTCCAAACCACTCCAAAACACGAGATAACTCCAAACCACTCCAAAACACGAGATAACTCCAAACCACTCCAAAACACGAGATAACTCCAAACCACTCCAAAACACGAGATAACGCCAAACCACTCCAAAACACGAGATAACCCCAAACCATTCCAAAACACGAGATAACTCCAAACCACTCCAAAACACGAGATAACTCCAAACCACTCCAAAACACGAGATAACTCCAAACCACTCCAAAAGACGAGATAACGCCAAAACACGAGATAACTCCAAACCACTCCAAAACACGAGATAACTCCAATCCACTCCAAAACACGAGGTAACTCCAACCCACTCCAAAACACGAGATAACTCCAAAACACGAGATAACTCCAAAATACGAGATAACTCCAAACCACTCCAAAACACGAGATAACTTCAAACCACTCCAAAACACGAGATAACGCCAAACCACTCCAAAACACGAAATAACGCCAAAGCACTCCAAAACACGAGATAACACCAAACCACTCCAAAACACGAGATAACTCCAAACCACTTTAAAACACGAGATAACTCCAAACCACTCCAAAACACGAAATAACCCCAAACCACTCCAAAACACAAAATAACTTCAAACCACTCCAAAACACGAGATAACTCCAAACCACTCCAAAACACGAGATAACTCCAAACCACTCCAAAACACGAGATAACTCCAAACCACTCCAAAACACGAGATAACGCCAAACCACTCCAAAACACGAGATAACTCCAAACCACTTTAAAACACGAGATAACTCCAAACCACTCCAAAACACGAAATAACCCCAAACCACTCCAAAACACAAAATAACTTCAAACCACTCCAAAACACGAGATAACTTCAAACCACTCCAAAACACGAGATAACGCCAAACCACTCCAAAACACGAAATAACGCCAAAGCACTCCAAAACACGAGATAACACCAAACCACTCCAAAACACGAGATAACTCCAAACCACTTTAAAACACGAGATAACTCCAAACCACTCCAAAACACGAAATAACCCCAAACCACTCCAAAACACAAAATAACTTCAAACCACTCCAAAACACGAGATAACTCCAAACCACTCCAAAACACGAGATAACTCCAAACCACTCCAAAACACGAGATAACTCCAAACCACTCCAAAACACGAGATAACGCCAAACCACTCCAAAACACGAGATAACTCCAAACCATTCCAAAACACGAGATAACTCCAAACCACTCCAAAACACGAGATAACTCCAAACCACTCCAAAACACGAGATAACTCCAAACCACTCCAAAAGACGAGATAACGCCAAAACACGAAATAACTCCAAACCACTCCAAAACACGAGATAACTCCAAACCACTCCAAAACACGAGATAACTCCAAACCACTCCAAAGCACGAGATAACTCCAATCCACTCCAAAACACGAGGTAACTCCAACCCACTCCAAAACACGAGATAACTCCAAACCACTCCAAAACACGAGATAACTCCAAACCACTCCAAAACACGAGATAACTCCAAACCACTCCAAAAGACGAGATAACGCCAAAACACGAGATAACTCCAAACCACTCCAAAACACGAGATAACTCCAAACCACTCCAAAACACGAGATAACTCCAAACCACTCCAAAGCACGAGATAACTCCAATCCACTCCAAAACACGAGGTAACTCCAACCCACTCCAAAACACGAGATAACTCCAAAACACGAGATAACTCCAAAATACGAGATAACTCCAAATCACTCCAAAACACGAGATAACTCCAAACCACTCCAAAACACGAGATAACGCCAAACCACTCCAAAACACGAGATAACTCCAAACCACTCCAAAACACGAGATAACTCCAAACCACTCCAAAACACGAGATAACGCCGAACCACTCCAAAACAGGAAATAACTCCAAAGCACTCCAAAACACGAGATAACTCCAAACCACTCCAAAACACGAGATAACGCCAAACCACTCCAAAACACGAGATAACTCCAAACCATTCCAAAACACGAGATAACTCCAAACCACTCCAAAACACGAGATAACTCCAAACCACTCCAAAACACGAGATAACGCCAAACCACTCCAAAAGACGAGATAACGCCAAAACACGAGATAACTCCAAACCACTCCAAAACACGAGATAACTCCAAACCACTCCAAAACACGAGATAACTCCAAACCACTCCAAAGCACGAGATAACTCCAACCCACTCCAAAACACGAGATAACTCCAAAACACGAGATAACTCCAAAATACGAGATAACTCCAAATCACTCCAAAACACGAGATAACTCCAAACCACTCCAAAACACGAGATAACGCCAAACCACTCCAAAACACGAGATAACTCCAAACCACTCCAAAACACGAGATAACTCCAAACCACTCCAAAACACGAGATAACGCCAAACCACTCCAAAACAGGAAATAACTCCAAAGCACTCCAAAACACGAGATAACTCCAAACCACTCCAAAACACGAGATAACGCCAAACCACTCCAAAACACGAGATAACTCCAAACCATTCCAAAACACGAGATAACTCCAAACCACTCCAAAACACGAGATAACTCCAAAACACACCAAAGCACGAGATAACTCCAATCCACTCCAAAACACGAGATAACTCCAAACCACTCCATAACACGAGATAACTCCAAACCACTCCAAAACACGAGATAACGCCAAACCACTCCAAAACACGAAATAACTCCAAAGCACTCCAAAACACGAGATAACACCAAACCACTCCAAAACACGAGATAACTCCAAACCACTTTAAAACACGAGATAACTCCAAACCACTCCAAAACACGAGATAACCCCAAACCACTCCAAAACACGAGATAACTCCAAACCACTCCAAAACACGACATAACTCCAAACCACTCCAAAACACGAGATAACGCCAAACCACTCCAAAACACGAGACAACTCCAAACCACTCCAAAACACGAGATAACTCCAAACCACTCCAAAACACGAGATAACTCCAAAGCACTCCAAAACACGAAATAACTCCAAAACACACCAAAGCACGAGATAACTCCAATCCACTCCAAAACACGAGATAACTCTCCAAACCACTCCAAAACACGAGATAACTCCAAACCACTCCACAACACGAGATAACTCCAAAACACGAGATAACTCCAAACCACTCCAAAACACGAGATAACTTCAAACCACTCCAAAACACGAGATAACGCCAAACCACTCCAAAACACGAAATAACTCCAAAGCACTCCAAAACACGAGATAACACCAAACCACTCCAAAACACGAGATAACTCCAAACCACTTTAAAACACGAGATAACTCCAAACCACTCCAAAACACGAGATTACCCCAAACCACTCCAAAACACAAAATAACTCCAAACCACTCCAAAACACGAGATAACTCCAAAGCACTCCAAAACACGAGATAACTCCAAACCAGTCCAAAACACGAGATATCTCCAAACCACTCCAAAACACGAGATAACGCCAAACCACTCCAAAACACGAGATAACTCCAAACCATTCCAAAACACGAGATAACTCCAAACCACTCCAAAACACGAGATAACTCCAAACCACTCCAAAACACGAGATAACTCCAAACCACTCCAAAAGACGAGATATCGCCAAAACACGAGATAACTCCAAACCACTCCAAAACACGAGATAACTCCAAACCACTCCAAAACACGAGATAACTCCAAACCACTCCAAAGCACGAGATAACTCCAATCCACTCCAAAACACGAGGTAACTCCAACCCACTCCAAAACACGAGATAACTCCAAAACACGAGATAACTCCAAAATACGAGATAACTCCAAATCACTCCAAAACACGAGATAACTCTAAACCACTCCAAAACACGAGATAACTCCAAACCACACCAAAACACGAGCTAACTCCAAACCACTTCAAAACACGAGATAACGCCAAAACACGAGATAACTCCAAACCACTCCAAAACAGGAGATAACTCCAAAACACGAGATAACTCCAAACCACTCCAAAACACGAGAAAACTCCAAAAAACGAGATAACTCCAAACCACTCCAAAACACGAGATAACTCCAAACCACTCCAAAACACGAGATAATTCTAAACCACTCCAAAACACGAGATATCTCCAAACCACTCCAAAACACGAGATAACTCCAAAATACGAGATAACTCCAAACCACTCCAAAACACGAGATAACTCCAAACCACTCCAAAGCACGAGATAACTCCAAAACACGAGATAACTCCAAAATACGAGATAACTCCAAACCACTCCAAAACACGAGATAACTCTAAACCACTCCAAAAGACGAGATAACGCCAAAACACGAGATAACTCCAAACCACTCCAAAACACGAAATAACCCCAAACCACTCCAAAACACAAAATAACTTCAAACCACTCCAAAACACGAGATAACTCCAAACCACTCCAAAACACGAGATAACTCCAAACCACTCCAAAACACGAGATAACTCCAAACCACTCCAAAACACGAGATAACGCCAAACCACTCCAAAACACGAGATAACTCCAAACCATTCCAAAACACGAGATAACTCCAAACCACTCCAAAACACGAGATAACTCCAAACCACTCCAAAACACGAGATAACTCCAAACCACTCCAAAAGACGAGATAACGCCAAAACACGAAATAACTCCAAACCACTCCAAAACACGAGATAACTCCAAACCACTCCAAAACACGAGATAACTCCAAACCACTCCAAAGCACGAGATAACTCCAATCCACTCCAAAACACGAGGTAACTCCAACCCACTCCAAAACACGAGATAACTCCAAACCACTCCAAAACACGAGATAACTCCAAACCACTCCAAAACACGAGATAACTCCAAACCACTCCAAAAGACGAGATAACGCCAAAACACGAGATAACTCCAAACCACTCCAAAACACGAGATAACTCCAAACCACTCCAAAACACGAGATAACTCCAAACCACTCCAAAGCACGAGATAACTCCAATCCACTCCAAAACACGAGGTAACTCCAACCCACTCCAAAACACGAGATAACTCCAAAACACGAGATAACTCCAAAATACGAGATAACTCCAAATCACTCCAAAACACGAGATAACTCCAAACCACTCCAAAACACGAGATAACGCCAAACCACTCCAAAACACGAGATAACTCCAAACCACTCCAAAACACGAGATAACTCCAAACCACTCCAAAACACGAGATAACGCCGAACCACTCCAAAACAGGAAATAACTCCAAAGCACTCCAAAACACGAGATAACTCCAAACCACTCCAAAACACGAGATAACGCCAAACCACTCCAAAACACGAGATAACTCCAAACCATTCCAAAACACGAGATAACTCCAAACCACTCCAAAACACGAGATAACTCCAAACCACTCCAAAACACGAGATAACGCCAAACCACTCCAAAAGACGAGATAACGCCAAAACACGAGATAACTCCAAACCACTCCAAAACACGAGATAACTCCAAACCACTCCAAAACACGAGATAACTCCAAACCACTCCAAAGCACGAGATAACTCCAATCCACTCCAAAACACGAGGTAACTCCAACCCACTCCAAAACACGAGATAACTCCAAAACACGAGATAACTCCAAAATACGAGATAACTCCAAATCACTCCAAAACACGAGATAACTCCAAACCACTCCAAAACACGAGATAACGCCAAACCACTCCAAAACACGAGATAACTCCAAACCACTCCAAAACACGAGATAACTCCAAACCACTCCAAAACACGAGATAACGCCAAACCACTCCAAAACAGGAAATAACTCCAAAGCACTCCAAAACACGAGATAACTCCAAACCACTCCAAAACACGAGATAACGCCAAACCACTCCAAAACACGAGATAACTCCAAACCATTCCAAAACACGAGATAACTCCAAACCACTCCAAAACACGAGATAACTCCAAAACACACCAAAGCACGAGATAACTCCAATCCACTCCAAAACACGAGATAACTCCAAACCACTCCATAACACGAGATAACTCCAAACCACTCCAAAACACGAGATAACGCCAAACCACTCCAAAACACGAAATAACTCCAAAGCACTCCAAAACACGAGATAACACCAAACCACTCCAAAACACGAGATAACTCCAAACCACTTTAAAACACGAGATAACTCCAAACCACTCCAAAACACGAGATAACCCCAAACCACTCCAAAACACGAGATAACTCCAAACCACTCCAAAACACGACATAACTCCAAACCACTCCAAAACACGAGATAACGCCAAACCACTCCAAAACACGAGACAACTCCAAACCACTCCAAAACACGAGATAACTCCAAACCACTCCAAAACACGAGATAACTCCAAAGCACTCCAAAACACGAAATAACTCCAAAACACACCAAAGCACGAGATAACTCCAATCCACTCCAAAACACGAGATAACTCTCCAAACCACTCCAAAACACGAGATAACTCCAAACCACTCCACAACACGAGATAACTCCAAAACACGAGATAACTCCAAACCACTCCAAAACACGAGATAACTTCAAACCACTCCAAAACACGAGATAACGCCAAACCACTCCAAAACACGAAATAACTCCAAAGCACTCCAAAACACGAGATAACACCAAACCACTCCAAAACACGAGATAACTCCAAACCACTTTAAAACACGAGATAACTCCAAACCACTCCAAAACACGAGATAACCCCAAACCACTCCAAAACACAAAATAACTCCAAACCACTCCAAAACACGAGATAACTCCAAAGCACTCCAAAACACGAGATAACTCCAAACCAGTCCAAAACACGAGATATCTCCAAACCACTCCAAAACACGAGATAACGCCAAACCACTCCAAAACACGAGATAACTCCAAACCATTCCAAAACACGAGATAACTCCAAACCACTCCAAAACACGAGATAACTCCAAACCACTCCAAAACACGAGATAACTCCAAACCACTCCAAAAGACGAGATATCGCCAAAACACGAGATAACTCCAAACCACTCCAAAACACGAGATAACTCCAAACCACTCCAAAACACGAGATAACTCCAAACCACTCCAAAGCACGAGATAACTCCAATCCACTCCAAAACACGAGGTAACTCCAACCCACTCCAAAACACGAGATAACTCCAAAACACGAGATAACTCCAAAATACGAGATAACTCCAAATCACTCCAAAACACGAGATAACTCTAAACCACTCCAAAACACGAGATAACTCCAAACCACACCAAAACACGAGCTAACTCCAAACCACTTCAAAACACGAGATAACGCCAAAACACGAGATAACTCCAAACCACTCCAAAACAGGAGATAACTCCAAAACACGAGATAACTCCAAACCACTCCAAAACACGAGAAAACTCCAAAAAACGAGATAACTCCAAACCACTCCAAAACACGAGATAACTCCAAACCACTCCAAAACACGAGATAATTCTAAACCACTCCAAAACACGAGATATCTCCAAACCACTCCAAAACACGAGATAACTCCAAAATACGAGATAACTCCAAACCACTCCAAAACACGAGATAACTCCAAACCACTCCAAAGCACGAGATAACTCCAAAACACGAGATAACTCCAAAATACGAGATAACTCCAAACCACTCCAAAACACGAGATAACTCTAAACCACTCCAAAAGACGAGATAACGCCAAAACACGAGATAACTCCAAACCACTCCAAAACACGAGATAACTCCAAACCACTCCAAAGCACGAGATAACTCCAATCCACTCCAAAACACGAGGTAACTCCAACCCACTCCAAAACACGAGATAATTCCAAAACACGAGATAACACCAAAATACGAGATAACTCCAAACCACTCCAAAACACGAGATAACTCCAAACCACTTTAAAACACGAGATAACTCCAAACCACTCCAAAACACGAGATAACCCCAAACCACTCCAAAACACAAAATAACTCCAAACCACTCCAAAACACGAGATAACTCCAAACCACTCCAAAACACGAGATAACTCCAAACCACTCCAAAACACGAGATAACTCCAAACCACTCCAAAACACGAGATAACGCCAAACCACTCCAAAACACGAGATAACCCCAAACCATTCCAAAACACGAGATAACTCCAAACCACTCCAAAACACGAGATAACTCCAAACCACTCCAAAACACGAGATAACTCCAAACCACTCCAAAAGACGAGATAACGCCAAAACACGAGATAACTCCAAACCACTCCAAAACACGAGATAACTCCAATCCACTCCAAAACACGAGGTAACTCCAACCCACTCCAAAACACGAGATAACTCCAAAACACGAGATAACTCCAAAATACGAGATAACTCCAAACCACTCCAAAACACGAGATAACTTCAAACCACTCCAAAACACGAGATAACGCCAAACCACTCCAAAACACGAAATAACGCCAAAGCACTCCAAAACACGAGATAACACCAAACCACTCCAAAACACGAGATAACTCCAAACCACTTTAAAACACGAGATAACTCCAAACCACTCCAAAACACGAAATAACCCCAAACCACTCCAAAACACAAAATAACTTCAAACCACTCCAAAACACGAGATAACTCCAAACCACTCCAAAACACGAGATAACTCCAAACCACTCCAAAACACGAGATAACTCCAAACCACTCCAAAACACGAGATAACGCCAAACCACTCCAAAACACGAGATAACTCCAAACCACTTTAAAACACGAGATAACTCCAAACCACTCCAAAACACGAAATAACCCCAAACCACTCCAAAACACAAAATAACTTCAAACCACTCCAAAACACGAGATAACTTCAAACCACTCCAAAACACGAGATAACGCCAAACCACTCCAAAACACGAAATAACGCCAAAGCACTCCAAAACACGAGATAACACCAAACCACTCCAAAACACGAGATAACTCCAAACCACTTTAAAACACGAGATAACTCCAAACCACTCCAAAACACGAAATAACCCCAAACCACTCCAAAACACAAAATAACTTCAAACCACTCCAAAACACGAGATAACTCCAAACCACTCCAAAACACGAGATAACTCCAAACCACTCCAAAACACGAGATAACTCCAAACCACTCCAAAACACGAGATAACGCCAAACCACTCCAAAACACGAGATAACTCCAAACCATTCCAAAACACGAGATAACTCCAAACCACTCCAAAACACGAGATAACTCCAAACCACTCCAAAACACGAGATAACTCCAAACCACTCCAAAAGACGAGATAACGCCAAAACACGAAATAACTCCAAACCACTCCAAAACACGAGATAACTCCAAACCACTCCAAAACACGAGATAACTCCAAACCACTCCAAAGCACGAGATAACTCCAATCCACTCCAAAACACGAGGTAACTCCAACCCACTCCAAAACACGAGATAACTCCAAACCACTCCAAAACACGAGATAACTCCAAACCACTCCAAAACACGAGATAACTCCAAACCACTCCAAAAGACGAGATAACGCCAAAACACGAGATAACTCCAAACCACTCCAAAACACGAGATAACTCCAAACCACTCCAAAACACGAGATAACTCCAAACCACTCCAAAGCACGAGATAACTCCAATCCACTCCAAAACACGAGGTAACTCCAACCCACTCCAAAACACGAGATAACTCCAAAACACGAGATAACTCCAAAATACGAGATAACTCCAAATCACTCCAAAACACGAGATAACTCCAAACCACTCCAAAACACGAGATAACGCCAAACCACTCCAAAACACGAGATAACTCCAAACCACTCCAAAACACGAGATAACTCCAAACCACTCCAAAACACGAGATAACGCCGAACCACTCCAAAACAGGAAATAACTCCAAAGCACTCCAAAACACGAGATAACTCCAAACCACTCCAAAACACGAGATAACGCCAAACCACTCCAAAACACGAGATAACTCCAAACCATTCCAAAACACGAGATAACTCCAAACCACTCCAAAACACGAGATAACTCCAAACCACTCCAAAACACGAGATAACGCCAAACCACTCCAAAAGACGAGATAACGCCAAAACACGAGATAACTCCAAACCACTCCAAAACACGAGATAACTCCAAACCACTCCAAAACACGAGATAACTCCAAACCACTCCAAAGCACGAGATAACTCCAATCCACTCCAAAACACGAGGTAACTCCAACCCACTCCAAAACACGAGATAACTCCAAAACACGAGATAACTCCAAAATACGAGATAACTCCAAATCACTCCAAAACACGAGATAACTCCAAACCACTCCAAAACACGAGATAACGCCAAACCACTCCAAAACACGAGATAACTCCAAACCACTCCAAAACACGAGATAACTCCAAACCACTCCAAAACACGAGATAACGCCAAACCACTCCAAAACAGGAAATAACTCCAAAGCACTCCAAAACACGAGATAACTCCAAACCACTCCAAAACACGAGATAACGCCAAACCACTCCAAAACACGAGATAACTCCAAACCATTCCAAAACACGAGATAACTCCAAACCACTCCAAAACACGAGATAACTCCAAAACACACCAAAGCACGAGATAACTCCAATCCACTCCAAAACACGAGATAACTCCAAACCACTCCATAACACGAGATAACTCCAAACCACTCCAAAACACGAGATAACGCCAAACCACTCCAAAACACGAAATAACTCCAAAGCACTCCAAAACACGAGATAACACCAAACCACTCCAAAACACGAGATAACTCCAAACCACTTTAAAACACGAGATAACTCCAAACCACTCCAAAACACGAGATAACCCCAAACCACTCCAAAACACGAGATAACTCCAAACCACTCCAAAACACGACATAACTCCAAACCACTCCAAAACACGAGATAACGCCAAACCACTCCAAAACACGAGGACAACTCCAAACCACTCCAAAACACGAGATAACTCCAAACCACTCCAAAACACGAGATAACTCCAAAGCACTCCAAAACACGAAATAACTCCAAAACACACCAAAGCACGAGATAACTCCAATCCACTCCAAAACACGAGATAACTCTCCAAACCACTCCAAAACACGAGATAACTCCAAACCACTCCACAACACGAGATAACTCCAAAACACGAGATAACTCCAAACCACTCCAAAACACGAGATAACTTCAAACCACTCCAAAACACGAGATAACGCCAAACCACTCCAAAACACGAAATAACTCCAAAGCACTCCAAAACACGAGATAACACCAAACCACTCCAAAACACGAGATAACTCCAAACCACTTTAAAACACGAGATAACTCCAAACCACTCCAAAACACGAGATAACCCCAAACCACTCCAAAACACAAAATAACTCCAAACCACTCCAAAACACGAGATAACTCCAAAGCACTCCAAAACACGAGATAACTCCAAACCAGTCCAAAACACGAGATATCTCCAAACCACTCCAAAACACGAGATAACGCCAAACCACTCCAAAACACGAGATAACTCCAAACCATTCCAAAACACGAGATAACTCCAAACCACTCCAAAACACGAGATAACTCCAAACCACTCCAAAACACGAGATAACTCCAAACCACTCCAAAAGACGAGATATCGCCAAAACACGAGATAACTCCAAACCACTCCAAAACACGAGATAACTCCAAACCACTCCAAAACACGAGATAACTCCAAACCACTCCAAAGCACGAGATAACTCCAATCCACTCCAAAACACGAGGTAACTCCAACCCACTCCAAAACACGAGATAACTCCAAAACACGAGATAACTCCAAAATACGAGATAACTCCAAATCACTCCAAAACACGAGATAACTCTAAACCACTCCAAAACACGAGATAACTCCAAACCACACCAAAACACGAGCTAACTCCAAACCACTTCAAAACACGAGATAACGCCAAAACACGAGATAACTCCAAACCACTCCAAAACAGGAGATAACTCCAAAACACGAGATAACTCCAAACCACTCCAAAACACGAGAAAACTGCAAAAAACGAGATAACTCCAAACCACTCCAAAACACGAGATAACTCCAAACCACTCCAAAACACGAGATAATTCTAAACCACTCCAAAACACGAGATATCTCCAAACCACTCCAAAACACGAGATAACTCCAAAATACGAGATAACTCCAAACCACTCCAAACACGAGATAACTCCAAACCACTCCAAAGCACGAGATAACTCCAAAACACGAGATAACTCCAAAATACGAGATAACTCCAAACCACTCCAAAACACGAGATAACTCTAAACCACTCCAAAAGACGAGATAACGCCAAAACACGAGATAACTCCAAACCACTCCAAAACACGAGATAACTCCAAACCACTCCAAAGCACGAGATAACTCCAATCCACTCCAAAACACGAGGTAACTCCAACCCACTCCAAAACACGAGATAATTCCAAAACACGAGATAACACCAAAATACGAGATAACTCCAAACCACTCCAAAACACGAGATAACTCCAAACCACTTTAAAACACGAGATAACTCCAAACCACTCCAAAACACGAGATAACCCCAAACCACTCCAAAACACAAAATAACTCCAAACCACTCCAAAACACGAGATACGAGATAACTCCAAACCACTCCAAAACACGAGATAACTCCAAACCACTCCAAAACACGAGATAACTCCAAACCACTCCAAAACACGAGATAACGCCAAACCACTCCAAAACACGAGATAACCCCAAACCATTCCAAAACACGAGATAACTCCAAACCACTCCAAAACACGAGATAACTCCAAACCACTCCAAAACACGAGATAACTCCAAACCACTCCAAAAGACGAGATAACGCCAAAACACGAGATAACTCCAATCCACTCCAAAACACGAGGTAACTCCAACCCACTCCAAAACACGAGATAACTCCAAAACACGAGATAACTCCAAAATACGAGATAACTCCAAACCACTCCAAAACACGAGATAACTTCAAACCACTCCAAAACACGAGATAACGCCAAACCACTCCAAAACACGAAATAACGCCAAAGCACTCCAAAACACGAGATAACACCAAACCACTCCAAAACACGAGATAACTCCAAACCACTTTAAAACACGAGATAACTCCAAACCACTCCAAAACACGAAATAACCCCAAACCACTCCAAAACACAAAATAACTTCAAACCACTCCAAAACACGAGATAACTCCAAACCACTCCAAAACACGAGATAACTCCAAACCACTCCAAAACACGAGATAACTCCAAACCACTCCAAAACACGAGATAACGCCAAACCACTCCAAAACACGAGATAACTCCAAACCACTTTAAAACACGAGATAACTCCAAACCACTCCAAAACACGAAATAACCCCAAACCACTCCAAAACACAAAATAACTTCAAACCACTCCAAACACGAGATAACTTCAAACCACTCCAAAACACGAGATAACGCCAAACCACTCCAAAACACGAAATAACGCCAAAGCACTCCAAAACACGAGATAACACCAAACCACTCCAAAACACGAGATAACTCCAAACCACTTTAAAACACGAGATAACTCCAAACCACTCCAAAACACGAAATAACCCCAAACCACTCCAAAACACAAAATAACTTCAAACCACTCCAAAACACGAGATAACTCCAAACCACTCCAAAACACGAGATAACTCCAAACCACTCCAAAACACGAGATAACTCCAAACCACTCCAAAACACGAGATAACGCCAAACCACTCCAAAACACGAGATAACTCCAAACCATTCCAAAACACGAGATAACTCCAAACCACTCCAAAACACGAGATAACTCCAAACCACTCCAAAACACGAGATAACTCCAAACCACTCCAAAAGACGAGATAACGCCAAAACACGAAATAACTCCAAACCACTCCAAAACACGAGATAACTCCAAACCACTCCAAAACACGAGATAACTCCAAACCACTCCAAAGCACGAGATAACTCCAATCCACTCCAAAACACGAGGTAACTCCAACCCACTCCAAAACACGAGATAACTCCAAACCACTCCAAAACACGAGATAACTCCAAACCACTCCAAAACACGAGATAACTCCAAACCACTCCAAAAGACGAGATAACGCCAAAACACGAGATAACTCCAAACCACTCCAAAACACGAGATAACTCCAAACCACTCCAAAACACGAGATAACTCCAAACCACTCCAAAGCACGAGATAACTCCAATCCACTCCAAAACACGAGGTAACTCCAACCCACTCCAAAACACGAGATAACTCCAAAACACGAGATAACTCCAAAATACGAGATAACTCCAAATCACTCCAAAACACGAGATAACTCCAAACCACTCCAAAACACGAGATAACGCCAAACCACTCCAAAACACGAGATAACTCCAAACCACTCCAAAACACGAGATAACTCCAAACCACTCCAAAACACGAGATAACGCCAAACCACTCCAAAACAGGAAATAACTCCAAAGCACTCCAAAACACGAGATAACTCCAAACCACTCCAAAACACGAGATAACGCCAAACCACTCCAAAACACGAGATAACTCCAAACCATTCCAAAACACGAGATAACTCCAAACCACTCCAAAACACGAGATAACTCCAAACCACTCCAAAACACGAGATAACGCCAAACCACTCCAAAAGACGAGATAACGCCAAAACACGAGATAACTCCAAACCACTCCAAAACACGAGATAACTCCAAACCACTCCAAAACACGAGATAACTCCAAACCACTCCAAAGCACGAGATAACTCCAATCCACTCCAAAACACGAGGTAACTCCAACCCACTCCAAAACACGAGATAACTCCAAAACACGAGATAACTCCAAAATACGAGATAACTCCAAATCACTCCAAAACACGAGATAACTCCAAACCACTCCAAAACACGAGATAACGCCAAACCACTCCAAAACACGAGATAACTCCAAACCACTCCAAAACACGAGATAACTCCAAACCACTCCAAAACACGAGATAACGCCAAACCACTCCAAAACAGGAAATAACTCCAAAGCACTCCAAAACACGAGATAACTCCAAACCACTCCAAAACACGAGATAACGCCAAACCACTCCAAAACACGAGATAACTCCAAACCATTCCAAAACACGAGATAACTCCAAACCACTCCAAAACACGAGATAACTCCAAACCACTCCAAAACACGAGATAACGCCAAACCACTCCAAAACACGAGATAACGCCAAAACACGAGATAACTCCAAACCACTCCAAAACACGAGATAACTCCAAACCACTCCAAAACACGAGATAACCCCAAACCACTCCAAAACACAAAATAACTCCAAACCACTCCAAAACACGAGATAACTCCAAAGCACTCCAAAACACGAGATAACTCCAAACCACTCCAAAACACGAGATATCTCCAAACCACTCCAAAACACGAGAAAACTCAAAAACACGAGATAACTCCAAACCACTCCAAAACACGAGACAACTCCAAACCACTCAAAACACGAGATAACTCCAAACCACTCCAAAACACGAGATAACTCCAAAACACGAGATAACTCCAAACCACTCCAAAACACGAGATAACTTCAAACCACTCCAAAACACGAGATAACGCCAAACCACTCCAAAACACGAAATAACGCCAAAGCACTCCAAAACACGAGATAACACCAAACCACTCCAAAACACGAGATAACTCCAAACCACTTTAAAACACGAGATAACTCCAAACCACTCCAAAACACGAAATAACCCCAAACCACTCCAAAACACAAAATAACTTCAAACCACTCCAAAACACGAGATAACTCCAAACCACTCCAAAACACGAGATAACTCCAAACCACTCCAAAACACGAGATAACTCCAAACCACTCCAAAACACGAGATAACGCCAAACCACTCCAAAACACGAGATAACTCCAAACCACTTTAAAACACGAGATAACTCCAAACCACTCCAAAACACGAAATAACCCCAAACCACTCCAAAACACAAAATAACTTCAAACCACTCCAAAACACGAGATAACTTCAAACCACTCCAAAACACGAGATAACGCCAAACCACTCCAAAACACGAAATAACGCCAAAGCACTCCAAAACACGAGATAACACCAAACCACTCCAAAACACGAGATAACTCCAAACCACTTTAAAACACGAGATAACTCCAAACCACTCCAAAACACGAAATAACCCCAAACCACTCCAAAACACAAAATAACTTCAAACCACTCCAAAACACGAGATAACTCCAAACCACTCCAAAACACGAGATAACTCCAAACCACTCCAAAACACGAGATAACTCCAAACCACTCCAAAACACGAGATAACGCCAAACCACTCCAAAACACGAGATAACTCCAAACCATTCCAAAACACGAGATAACTCCAAACCACTCCAAAACACGAGATAACTCCAAACCACTCCAAAACACGAGATAACTCCAAACCACTCCAAAAGACGAGATAACGCCAAAACACGAAATAACTCCAAACCACTCCAAAACACGAGATAACTCCAAACCACTCCAAAACACGAGATAACTCCAAACCACTCCAAAGCACGAGATAACTCCAATCCACTCCAAAACACGAGGTAACTCCAACCCACTCCAAAACACGAGATAACTCCAAACCACTCCAAAACACGAGATAACTCCAAACCACTCCAAAACACGAGATAACTCCAAACCACTCCAAAAGACGAGATAACGCCAAAACACGAGATAACTCCAAACCACTCCAAAACACGAGATAACTCCAAACCACTCCAAAACACGAGATAACTCCAAACCACTCCAAAGCACGAGATAACTCCAATCCACTCCAAAACACGAGGTAACTCCAACCCACTCCAAAACACGAGATAACTCCAAAACACGAGATAACTCCAAAATACGAGATAACTCCAAATCACTCCAAAACACGAGATAACTCCAAACCACTCCAAAACACGAGATAACGCCAAACCACTCCAAAACACGAGATAACTCCAAACCACTCCAAAACACGAGATAACTCCAAACCACTCCAAAACACGAGATAACGCCAAACCACTCCAAAACAGGAAATAACTCCAAAGCACTCCAAAACACGAGATAACTCCAAACCACTCCAAAACACGAGATAACGCCAAACCACTCCAAAACACGAGATAACTCCAAACCATTCCAAAACACGAGATAACTCCAAACCACTCCAAAACACGAGATAACTCCAAACCACTCCAAAACACGAGATAACGCCAAACCACTCCAAAAGACGAGATAACGCCAAAACACGAGATAACTCCAAACCACTCCAAAACACGAGATAACTCCAAACCACTCCAAAACACGAGATAACTCCAAACCACTCCAAAGCACGAGATAACTCCAATCCACTCCAAAACACGAGGTAACTCCAACCCACTCCAAAACACGAGATAACTCCAAAACACGAGATAACTCCAAAATACGAGATAACTCCAAATCACTCCAAAACACGAGATAACTCCAAACCACTCCAAAACACGAGATAACGCCAAACCACTCCAAAACACGAGATAACTCCAAACCACTCCAAAACACGAGATAACTCCAAACCACTCCAAAACACGAGATAACGCCAAACCACTCCAAAACAGGAAATAACTCCAAAGCACTCCAAAACACGAGATAACTCCAAACCACTCCAAAACACGAGATAACGCCAAACCACTCCAAAACACGAGATAACTCCAAACCATTCCAAAACACGAGATAACTCCAAACCACTCCAAAACACGAGATAACTCCAAACCACTCCAAAACACGAGATAACGCCAAACCACTCCAAAACACGAGATAACGCCAAAACACGAGATAACTCCAAACCACTCCAAAACACGAGATAACTCCAAACCACTCCAAAACACGAGATAACCCCAAACCACTCCAAAACACAAAATAACTCCAAACCACTCCAAAACACGAGATAACTCCAAAGCACTCCAAAACACGAGATAACTCCAAACCACTCCAAAACACGAGATATCTCCAAACCACTCCAAAACACGAGAAAACTCAAAAACACGAGATAACTCCAAACCACTCCAAAACACGAGACAACTCCAAACCACTCAAAACACGAGATAACTCCAAACCACTCCAAAACACGAGATAACTCCAAAACACGAGATAACTCCAAACCACTCCAAAACACGAGATAACTCCAACCCACTCCAAAACACGAGATACCTCCAAACCACTCCAAAACACGAGATATCTCCAAACCACTCCAAAACACGAGATAACTCCAAAATACGGAATAATTGCAAACCACTCCAAAATACAAGATAACTCCAAACCACTCCAAAACACGAGATAACTCCAAACCACTCCAAAACACGAGATAACTCCAAACCACTCCAAAACACGAGATAACCCCAAACCACTCCAAAACACGAGATAACTCCAAACCACTCGAAAACACGAGATAACTCCAAACCACTCCAAAACACGAGATAACGCCAAACCACTCCAAAACACGAGACAACTCCAAACCACTCCAAAACACGAGATAACTCCAAACCTCTCCAAAACACGAGATAACTCCAAACCACTCCAAAACACGAAATAACTCCAAAACACACCAAAGCACGAGATAACTCCAATCCACTCCAAAACACGAGATAACTCTCCAAACCACTCCAAAACACGAGATAACTCCAAACCACTCCACAACACGAGATAACTCCAAAACACGAGATAACTCCAAACCACTCCAAAACACGAGATAACTCCAAACCACTCCAAAACACGAGATAACGCCAAACCACTCCAAAACACGAAATAACTCCAAAGCACTCCAAAACACGAGATAACTCCAAACCACTCCAAAACACGAGATAACGCCAAACCACTCCAAAACACGAGATAACTCCAAACCATTCCAAAACACGAGATAACTCCAAACCACTCCAAAACACGAGATAACTCCAAACCACTCCAAAACACGAGATAACTCCAAACTACTCCAAAACACGAGATAACTGCAAAACACGAGATAACTCCAAACCACTCCAAAACACGAGATAACTCCAAACCACTCCAAAACACGAGCTAACTCCAAAACACGAGATAACTCCAAATCACTCCAAAACACGAGATAACTCCAAACCTCTCCAAAACACGATATAACTCCAAACCACTCCAAAACACGAGATAACTCCAAACCACTCCAAAACACGAGATAACTCCAAACCACTCCAAAACGCGAGATAACACCAAACCACTCCAAAACACGAGATAACGCCAAACCATTTCAAATCACGAGATAACTTCAAACCACTCCTACGCACGAGATAACTCCAAATCACTCCAAAACACGAGATAACTCTAAACCACTCCAAAACACGAGATAACTCCAAACCACACCAAAACACGAGCTAACTCCAAACCACTTCAAAACACGAGATAACGCCAAAACACGAGATAACTCCAAACCACTCCAAAACAGGAGATAACTCCAAAACACGAGATAACTCCAAACCACTCCAAAACACGAGAAAACTCCAAAAAACGAGATAACTCCAAACCACTCCAAAACACGAGATAACTCCAAACCACTCCAAAACACGAGATAATTCTAAACCACTCCAAAACACGAGATATCTCCAAACCACTCCAAAACACGAGATAACTCCAAAATACGAGATAACTGCAAACCACTCCAAAACACGAGAGAACTCCAAACCACTCCAAAACACGAGATAACTCCAAACCACTCCAAAACACGAGCTAACTCCAAAACACGAGATAACTCCAAACCACTCCAAAACACGAGAAAACTCAAAAACACGAGATAACTCCAAACCACTCCAAAACACGAGACAACTCCAAACCACTCAAAACACGAGATAACTCCAAACCACTCCAAAACACGAGATAACTCCAAAACACGAGATAACTCCAAACCACTCCAAATCACGAGATAACTCCAACCCACTCCAAAACACGAGATACCGCCAAACCACTCCAAAACACGAGATAACTCCAAAATACGGAATAACTGCAAACCACTCCAAAACACGAGATAACTCCAAACAACTCCAAAACACGAGATAACTCCAAACCACTCCAAAACACGAGATAACTCCAAACCACTCCAAAACACGAGATAACTCCAAAACACACCAAAGCACGAGATAACTCCAATCCACTCCAAAACACGAGATAACTCCAAACCACTCCATAACACGAGATAACTCCAAACCACTCCAAAACACGAGATAACGCCAAACCACTCCAAAACACGAAATAACTCCAAAGCACTCCAAAACACGAGATAACACCAAACCACTCCAAAACACGAGATAACTCCAAACCACTTTAAAACACCAGATAACTCCAAACCACTCCAAAACACGAGATAACCCCAAACCACTCCAAAACACGAGATAACTCCAAACCACTCCAAAACACGACATAACTCCAAACCACTCCAAAACACGAGATAACGCCAAACCACTCCAAAACACGAGACAACTCCAAACCACTCCAAAACACGAGATAACTCCAAACCACTCCAAAACACGAGATAACTCCAAAGCACTCCAAAACACGAAATAACTCCAAAACACACCAAAGCACGAGATAACTCCAATCCACTCCAAAACACGAGATAACTCTCCAAACCACTCCAAAACACGAGATAACTCCAAACCACTCCACAACACGAGATAACTCCAAAACACGAGATAACTCCAAACCACTCCAAAACACGAGATAACTTCAAACCACTCCAAAACACGAGATAACGCCAAACCACTCCAAAACACGAAATAACTCCAAAGCACTCCAAAACACGAGATAACACCAAACCACTCCAAAACACGAGATAACTCCAAACCACTTTAAAACACGAGATAACTCCAAACCACTCCAAAACACGAGATAACCCCAAACCACTCCAAAACACAAAATAACTCCAAACCACTCCAAAACACGAGATAACTCCAAAGCACTCCAAAACACGAGATAACTCCAAACCACTCCAAAACACGAGATATCTCCAAACCACTCCAAAACACGAGATAACGCCAAACCACTCCAAAACACGAGATAACTCCAAACCATTCCAAAACACGAGATAACTCCAAACCACTCCAAAACACGAGATAACTCCAAACCACTCCAAAACACGAGATAACTCCAAACCACTCCAAAAGACGAGATATCGCCAAAACACGAGATAACTCCAAACCACTCCAAAACACGAGATAACTCCAAACCACTCCAAAACACGAGATAACTCCAAACCACTCCAAAGCACGAGATAACTCCAATCCACTCCAAAACACGAGGTAACTCCAACCCACTCCAAAACACGAGATAACTCCAAAACACGAGATAACTCCAAAATACGAGATAACTCCAAATCACTCCAAAACACGAGATAACTCTAAACCACTCCAAAACACGAGATAACTCCAAACCACACCAAAACACGAGCTAACTCCAAACCACTTCAAAACACGAGATAACGCCAAAACACGAGATAACTCCAAACCACTCCAAAACAGGAGATAACTCCAAAACACGAGATAACTCCAAACCACTCCAAAACACGAGAAAACTCCAAAAAACGAGATAACTCCAAACCACTCCAAAACACGAGATAACTCCAAACCACTCCAAAACACGAGATAATTCTAAACCACTCCAAAACACGAGATATCTCCAAACCACTCCAAAACACGAGATAACTCCAAAATACGAGATAACTCCAAACCACTCCAAAACACGAGATAACTCCAAACCACTCCAAAGCACGAGATAACTCCAAAACACGAGATAACTCCAAAATACGAGATAACTCCAAACCACTCCAAAACACGAGATAACTCTAAACCACTCCAAAAGACGAGATAACGCCAAAACACGAGATAACTCCAAACCACTCCAAAACACGAGATAACTCCAAACCACTCCAAAGCACGAGATAACTCCAATCCACTCCAAAACACGAGGTAACTCCAACCCACTCCAAAACACGAGATAATTCCAAAACACGAGATAACTCCAAAATACGAGATAACTCCAAACCACTCCAAAACACGAGATAACTCCAAACCACTTTAAAACACGAGATAACTCCAAACCACTCCAAAACACGAGATAACCCCAAACCACTCCAAAACACGAGATAACTCCAAACCACTCCAAAACACGACATAACTCCAAACCACTCCAAAACACGAGATAACGCCAAACCACTCCAAAACACGAGACAACTCCAAACCACTCCAAAACACGAGATAACTCCAAACCACTCCAAAACACGAGATAACTCCAAAGCACTCCAAAACACGAAATAACTCCAAAACACACCAAAGCACGAGATAACTCCAATCCACTCCAAAACACGAGATAACTCTCCAAACCACTCCAAAACACGAGATAACTCCAAACCACTCCACAACACGAGATAACTCCAAAACACGAGATAACTCCAAACCACTCCAAAACACGAGATAACTTCAAACCACTCCAAAACACGAGATAACGCCAAACCACTCCAAAACACGAAATAACTCCAAAGCACTCCAAAACACGAGATAACACCAAACCACTCCAAAACACGAGATAACTCCAAACCACTTTAAAACACGAGATAACTCCAAACCACTCCAAAACACGAGATAACCCCAAACCACTCCAAAACACGAGATAACTCCAAACCACTCCAAAACACGACATAACTCCAAACCACTCCAAAACACGAGATAACGCCAAACCACTCCAAAACACGAGACAACTCCAAACCACTCCAAAACACGAGATAACTCCAAACCACTCCAAAACACGAGATAACTCCAAAGCACTCCAAAACACGAAATAACTCCAAAACACACCAAAGCACGAGATAACTCCAATCCACTCCAAAACACGAGATAACTCTCCAAACCACTCCAAAACACGAGATAACTCCAAACCACTCCACAACACGAGATAACTCCAAAACACGAGATAACTCCAAACCACTCCAAAACACGAGATAACTTCAAACCACTCCAAAACACGAGATAACGCCAAACCACTCCAAAACACGAAATAACTCCAAAGCACTCCAAAACACGAGATAACACCAAACCACTCCAAAACACGAGATAACTCCAAACCACTTTAAAACACGAGATAACTCCAAACCACTCCAAAACACGAGATAACCCCAAACCACTCCAAAACACAAAATAACTCCAAACCACTCCAAAACACGAGATAACTCCAAAGCACTCCAAAACACGAGATAACGCCAAACCACTCCAAAACACGAGACAACTCCAAACCACTCCAAAACACGAGATAACTCCAAACCTCTCCAAAACACGAGATAACTCCAAACCACTCCAAAACACGAAATAACTCCAAAACACACCAAAGCACGAGATAACTCCAATCCACTCCAAAACACGAGATAACTCTCCAAACCACTCCAAAACACGAGATAACTCCAAACCACTCCACAACACGAGATAACTCCAAAACACGAGATAACTCCAAACCACTCCAAAACACGAGATAACTCCAAACCACTCCAAAACACGAGATAACGCCAAACCACTCCAAAACACGAAATAACTCCAAAGCACTCCAAAACACGAGATAACTCCAAACCACTCCAAAACACGAGATAACTCCAAACCACTCCAAAACACGAGATAACTCCAAACTACTCCAAAACACGAGATAACTGCAAAACACGAGATAACTCCAAACCACTCCAAAACACGAGATAACTCCAAACCACTCCAAAACACGAGCTAACTCCAAAACACGAGATAACTCCAAATCACTCCAAAACACGAGATAACTCCAAACCTCTCCAAAACACGATATAACTCCAAACCACTCCAAAACACGAGATAACTCCAAACCACTCCAAAACACGAGATAACTCCAAACCACTCCAAAACGCGAGATAACACCAAACCACTCCAAAACACGAGATAACGCCAAACCATTTCAAATCACGAGATAACTTCAAACCACTCCTACGCACGAGATAACTCCAAATCACTCCAAAACACGAGATAACTCTAAACCACTCCAAAACACGAGATAACTCCAAACCACACCAAAACACGAGCTAACTCCAAACCACTTCAAAACACGAGATAACGCCAAAACACGAGATAACTCCAAACCACTCCAAAACAGGAGATAACTCCAAAACACGAGATAACTCCAAACCACTCCAAAACACGAGAAAACTCCAAAAAACGAGATAACTCCAAACCACTCCAAAACACGAGATAACTCCAAACCACTCCAAAACACGAGATAATTCTAAACCACTCCAAAACACGAGATATCTCCAAACCACTCCAAAACACGAGATAACTCCAAAATACGAGATAACTGCAAACCACTCCAAAACACGAGAGAACTCCAAACCACTCCAAAACACGAGATAACTCCAAACCACTCCAAAACACGAGCTAACTCCAAAACACGAGATAACTCCAAACCACTCCAAAACACGAGAAAACTCAAAAACACGAGATAACTCCAAACCACTCCAAAACACGAGACAACTCCAAACCACTCAAAACACGAGATAACTCCAAACCACTCCAAAACACGAGATAACTCCAAAACACGAGATAACTCCAAACCACTCCAAATCACGAGATAACTCCAACCCACTCCAAAACACGAGATACCGCCAAACCACTCCAAAACACGAGATAACTCCAAAATACGGAATAACTGCAAACCACTCCAAAACACGAGATAACTCCAAACAACTCCAAAACACGAGATAACTCCAAACCACTCCAAAACACGAGATAACTCCAAACCACTCCAAAACACGAGATAACTCCAAAACACACCAAAGCACGAGATAACTCCAATCCACTCCAAAACACGAGATAACTCCAAACCACTCCATAACACGAGATAACTCCAAACCACTCCAAAACACGAGATAACGCCAAACCACTCCAAAACACGAAATAACTCCAAAGCACTCCAAAACACGAGATAACACCAAACCACTCCAAAACACGAGATAACTCCAAACCACTTTAAAACACGAGATAACTCCAAACCACTCCAAAACACGAGATAACCCCAAACCACTCCAAAACACGAGATAACTCCAAACCACTCCAAAACACGACATAACTCCAAACCACTCCAAAACACGAGATAACGCCAAACCACTCCAAAACACGAGACAACTCCAAACCACTCCAAAACACGAGATAACTCCAAACCACTCCAAAACACGAGATAACTCCAAAGCACTCCAAAACACGAAATAACTCCAAAACACACCAAAGCACGAGATAACTCCAATCCACTCCAAAACACGAGATAACTCTCCAAACCACTCCAAAACACGAGATAACTCCAAACCACTCCACAACACGAGATAACTCCAAAACACGAGATAACTCCAAACCACTCCAAAACACGAGATAACTTCAAACCACTCCAAAACACGAGATAACGCCAAACCACTCCAAAACACGAAATAACTCCAAAGCACTCCAAAACACGAGATAACACCAAACCACTCCAAAACACGAGATAACTCCAAACCACTTTAAAACACGAGATAACTCCAAACCACTCCAAAACACGAGATAACCCCAAACCACTCCAAAACACAAAATAACTCCAAACCACTCCAAAACACGAGATAACTCCAAAGCACTCCAAAACACGAGATAACTCCAAACCACTCCAAAACACGAGATATCTCCAAACCACTCCAAAACACGAGATAACGCCAAACCACTCCAAAACACGAGATAACTCCAAACCATTCCAAAACACGAGATAACTCCAAACCACTCCAAAACACGAGATAACTCCAAACCACTCCAAAACACGAGATAACTCCAAACCACTCCAAAAGACGAGATATCGCCAAAACACGAGATAACTCCAAACCACTCCAAAACACGAGATAACTCCAAACCACTCCAAAACACGAGATAACTCCAAACCACTCCAAAGCACGAGATAACTCCAATCCACTCCAAAACACGAGGTAACTCCAACCCACTCCAAAACACGAGATAACTCCAAAACACGAGATAACTCCAAAATACGAGATAACTCCAAATCACTCCAAAACACGAGATAACTCTAAACCACTCCAAAACACGAGATAACTCCAAACCACACCAAAACACGAGCTAACTCCAAACCACTTCAAAACACGAGATAACGCCAAAACACGAGATAACTCCAAACCACTCCAAAACAGGAGATAACTCCAAAACACGAGATAACTCCAAACCACTCCAAAACACGAGAAAACTCCAAAAAACGAGATAACTCCAAACCACTCCAAAACACGAGATAACTCCAAACCACTCCAAAACACGAGATAATTCTAAACCACTCCAAAACACGAGATATCTCCAAACCACTCCAAAACACGAGATAACTCCAAAATACGAGATAACTCCAAACCACTCCAAAACACGAGATAACTCCAAACCACTCCAAAGCACGAGATAACTCCAAAACACGAGATAACTCCAAAATACGAGATAACTCCAAACCACTCCAAAACACGAGATAACTCCAAACCACTCCAAAGCACGAGATAACTCCAATCCACTCCAAAACACGAGGTAACTCCAACCCACTCCAAAACACGAGATAATTCCAAAACACGAGATAACTCCAAAATACGAGATAACTCCAAACCACTCCAAAACACGAGATAACTCCAAACCACTTTAAAACACGAGATAACTCCAAACCACTCCAAAACACGAGATAACCCCAAACCACTCCAAAACACGAGATAACTCCAAACCACTCCAAAACACGACATAACTCCAAACCACTCCAAAACACGAGATAACGCCAAACCACTCCAAAACACGAGACAACTCCAAACCACTCCAAAACACGAGATAACTCCAAACCACTCCAAAACACGAGATAACTCCAAAGCACTCCAAAACACGAAATAACTCCAAAACACACCAAAGCACGAGATAACTCCAATCCACTCCAAAACACGAGATAACTCTCCAAACCACTCCAAAACACGAGATAACTCCAAACCACTCCACAACACGAGATAACTCCAAAACACGAGATAACTCCAAACCACTCCAAAACACGAGATAACTTCAAACCACTCCAAAACACGAGATAACGCCAAACCACTCCAAAACACGAAATAACTCCAAAGCACTCCAAAACACGAGATAACACCAAACCACTCCAAAACACGAGATAACTCCAAACCACTTTAAAACACGAGATAACTCCAAACCACTCCAAAACACGAGATAACCCCAAACCACTCCAAAACACAAAATAACTCCAAACCACTCCAAAACACGAGATAACTCCAAAGCACTCCAAAACACGAGATAACTCCAAACCACTCCAAAACACGAGATATCTCCAAACCACTCCAAAACACGAGATAACGCCAAACCACTCCAAAACACGAGATAACTCCAAACCATTCCAAAACACGAGATAACTCCAAACCACTCCAAAACACGAGATAACTCCAAACCACTCCAAAAGACGAGATATCGCCAAAACACGAGATAACTCCAAACCACTCCAAAACACGAGATAACTCCAAACCACTCCAAAACACGAGATAACTCCAAACCACTCCAAAGCACGAGATAACTCCAATCCACTCCAAAACACGAGGTAACTCCAACCCACTCCAAAACACGAGATAACTCCAAAACACGAGATAACTCCAAAATACGACATAACTCCAAATCACTCCAAAACACGAGATAACTCTAAACCACTCCAAAACACGAGATAACTCCAAACCACACCAAAACACGAGCTAACTCCAAACCACTTCAAAACACGAGATAACGCCAAAACACGAGATAACTCCAAACCACTCCAAAACAGGAGATAACTCCAAAACACGAGATAACTCCAAACCACTCCAAAACACGAGAAAACTCCAAAAAACGAGATAACTCCAAACCACTCCAAAACACGAGATAACTCCAAACCACTCCAAAACACGAGATAATTCTAAACCACTCCAAAACACGAGATATCTCCAAACCACTCCAAAACACGAGATAACTCCAAAATACGAGATAACTCAAACCACTCCAAAACACGAGATAACTCCAAACCACTCCAAAGCACGAGATAACTCCAAAACACGAGATAACTCCAAAATACGAGATAACTCCAAACCACTCCAAAACACGAGATAACTCTAAACCACTCCAAAAGACGAGATAACGCCAAAACACGAGATAACTCCAAACCACTCCAAAACACGAGATAACTCCAAACCACTCCAAAGCACGAGATAACTCCAATCCACTCCAAAACACGAGGTAACTCCAACCCACTCCAAAACACGAGATAATTCCAAAACACGAGATAACACCAAAATACGAGATAACTCCAAACCACTCCAAAACACGAGATAACTCCAAACCACTTTAAAACACGAGATAACTCCAAACCACTCCAAAACACGAGATAACCCCAAACCACTCCAAAACACGAGATAACTCCAAACCACTCCAAAACACGAGATAACTCCAAACCACTCCAAAAGACGAGATAACGCCAAAACACGAGATAACTCCAAACCACTCCAAAACACGAGATAACTCCAATCCACTCCAAAACACGAGATAACTCTAAACCACTCCAAAAGACGAGATAACGCCAAAACACGAGATAACTCCAAACCACTCCAAAACACGAGATAACTCCAAACCACTCCAAAGCACGAGATAACTCCAATCCACTCCAAAACACAAAATAACTCCAAACCACTCCAAAACACGAGATAACTCCAAACCACTCCAAAACACGAGATAACTCCAAACCACTCCAAAACACGAGATAACTCCAAACCACTCCAAAACACGAGATAACGCCAAACCACTCCAAAACACGAGATAACCCCAAACCATTCCAAAACACGAGATAACTCCAAACCACTCCAAAACACGAGATAACTCCAAACCACTCCAAAACACGAGATAACTCCAAACCACTCCAAAAGACGAGATAACGCCAAAACACGAGATAACTCCAAACCACTCCAAAACACGAGATAACTCCAATCCACTCCAAAACACGAGGTAACTCCAACCCACTCCAAAACACGAGATAACTCCAAAACACGAGATAACTCCAAAATACGAGATAACTCCAAACCACTCCAAAACACGAGATAACTTCAAACCACTCCAAAACACGAGATAACGCCAAAACACTCCAAAACACGAAATAACGCCAAAGCACTCCAAAACACGAGATAACACCAAACCACTCCAAAACACGAGATAACTCCAAACCACTTTAAAACACGAGATAACTCCAAACCACTCCAAAACACGAAATAACCCCAAACCACTCCAAAACACAAAATAACTTCAAACCACTCCAAAACACGAGATAACTCCAAACCACTCCAAAACACGAGATAACTCCAAACCACTCCAAAACACGAGATAACTCCAAACCACTCCAAAACACGAGATAACGCCAAACCACTCCAAAACACGAGATAACTCCAAACCACTTTAAAACACGAGATAACTCCAAACCACTCCAAAACACGAAATAACCCCAAACCACTCCAAAACACAAAATAACTTCAAACCACTCCAAAACACGAGATAACTTCAAACCACTCCAAAACACGAGATAACGCCAAACCACTCCAAAACACGAAATAACGCCAAAGCACTCCAAAACACGAGATAACACCAAACCACTCCAAAACACGAGATAACTCCAAACCACTTTAAAACACGAGATAACTCCAAACCACTCCAAAACACGAAATAACCCCAAACCACTCCAAAACACAAAATAACTTCAAACCACTCCAAAACACGAGATAACTCCAAACCACTCCAAAACACGAGATAACTCCAAACCACTCCAAAAGACGAGATAACGCCAAAACACGAAATAACTCCAAACCACTCCAAAACACGAGATAACTCCAAACCACTCCAAAACACGAGATAACTCCAAACCACTCCAAAGCACGAGATAACTCCAATCCACTCCAAAACACGAGGTAACTCCAACCCACTCCAAAACACGAGATAACTCCAAACCACTCCAAAACACGAGATAACTCCAAACCACTCCAAAACACGAGATAACTCCAAACCACTCCAAAAGACGAGATAACGCCAAAACACGAGATAACTCCAAACCACTCCAAAACACGAGATAACTCCAAACCACTCCAAAACACGAGATAACTCCAAACCACTCCAAAGCACGAGATAACTCCAATCCACTCCAAAACACGAGGTAACTCCAACCCACTCCAAAACACGAGATAACTCCAAAACACGAGATAACTCCAAAATACGAGATAACTCCAAATCACTCCAAAACACGAGATAACTCCAAACCACTCCAAAACACGAGATAACGCCAAACCACTCCAAAACACGAGATAACTCCAAACCACTCCAAAACACGAGATAACTCCAAACCACTCCAAAACACGAGATAACGCCAAACCACTCCAAAACAGGAAATAACTCCAAAGCACTCCAAAACACGAGATAACTCCAAACCACTCCAAAACACGAGATAACGCCAAACCACTCCAAAACACGAGATAACTCCAAACCATTCCAAAACACGAGATAACTCCAAACCACTCCAAAACACGAGATAACTCCAAACCACTCCAAAACACGAGATAACGCCAAACCACTCCAAAAGACGAGATAACGCCAAAACACGAGATAACTCCAAACCACTCCAAAACACGAGATAACTCCAAACCACTCCAAAACACGAGATAACTCCAAACCACTCCAAAGCACGAGATAACTCCAATCCACTCCAAAACACGAGGTAACTCCAACCCACTCCAAAACACGAGATAACTCCAAAACACGAGATAACTCCAAAATACGAGATAACTCCAAATCACTCCAAAACACGAGATAACTCCAAACCACTCCAAAACACGAGATAACGCCAAACCACTCCAAAACACGAGATAACTCCAAACCACTCCAAAACACGAGATAACTCCAAACCACTCCAAAACACGAGATAACGCCAAACCACTCCAAAACAGGAAATAACTCCAAAGCACTCCAAAACACGAGATAACTCCAAACCACTCCAAAACACGAGATAACGCCAAACCACTCCAAAACACGAGATAACTCCAAACCATTCCAAAACACGAGATAACTCCAAACCACTCCAAAACACGAGATAACTCCAAACCACTCCAAAACACGAGATAACGCCAAACCACTCCAAAACACGAGATAACGCCAAAACACGAGATAACTCCAAACCACTCCAAAACACGAGATAACTCCAAACCACTCCAAAACACGAGATAACCCCAAACCACTCCAAAACACAAAATAACTCCAAACCACTCCAAAACACGAGATAACTCCAAAGCACTCCAAAACACGAGATAACTCCAAACCACTCCAAAACACGAGATATCTCCAAACCACTCCAAAACACGAGAAAACTCAAAAACACGAGATAACTCCAAACCACTCCAAAACACGAGACAACTCCAAACCACTCAAAACACGAGATAACTCCAAACCACTCCAAAACACGAGATAACTCCAAAACACGAGATAACTCCAAACCACTCCAAAACACGAGATAACTCCAACCCACTCCAAAACACGAGATACCTCCAAACCACTCCAAAACACGAGATATCTCCAAACCACTCCAAAACACGAGATAACTCCAAAATACGGAATAATTGCAAACCACTCCAAAATACAAGATAACTCCAAACCACTCCAAAACACGAGATAACTCCAAACCACTCCAAAACACGAGATAACTCCAAACCACTCCAAAACACGAGATAACCCCAAACCACTCCAAAACACGAGATAACTCCAAACCACTCGAAAACACGAGATAACTCCAAACCACTCCAAAACACGAGATAACTCCAAACCTCTCCAAAACACGAGATAACTCCAAACCACTCCAAAACACGAAATAACTCCAAAACACACCAAAGCACGAGATAACTCCAATCCACTCCAAAACACGAGATAACTCTCCATACCACTCCAAAACACGAGATAACTCCAAACCACTCCACAACACGAGATAACTCCAAAACACGAGATAACTCCAAACCACTCCAAAACACGAGATAACTCCAAACCACTCCAAAACACGAGATAACGCCAAACCACTCCAAAACACGAAATAACTCCAAAGCACTCCAAAACACGAGATAACTCCAAACCACTCCAAAACACGAGATAACGCCAAACCACTCCAAAACACGAGATAACTCCAAACCATTCCAAAACACGAGATAACTCCAAACCACTCCAAAACACGAGATAACTCCAAACCACTCCAAAACACGAGATAACTCCAAACTACTCCAAAACACGAGATAACTGCAAAACACGAGATAACTCCAAACCACTCCAAAACACGAGATAACTCCAAACGACTCCAAAACACGAGCTAACTCCAAAACACGAGATAACTCCAAATCACTCCAAAACACGAGATAACTCCAAACCTCTCCAAAACACGATATAACTCCAAACCACTCCAAAACACGAGATAACTCCAAACCACTCCAAAACACGAGATAACTCCAAACCACTCCAAAACGCGAGATAACACCAAACCACTCCAAAACACGAGATAACGCCAAACCATTTCAAATCACGAGATAACTTCAAACCACTCCTACGCACGAGATAACTCCAAATCACTCCAAAACACGAGATAACTCTAAACCACTCCAAAACACGAGATAACTCCAAACCACACCAAAACACGAGCTAACTCCAAACCACTTCAAAACACGAGATAACGCCAAAACACGAGATAACTCCAAACCACTCCAAAACAGGAGATAACTCCAAAACACGAGATAACTCCAAACCACTCCAAAACACGAGAAAACTCCAAAAAACGAGATAACTCCAAACCACTCCAAAACACGAGATAACTCCAAACCACTCCAAAACACGAGATAATTCTAAACCACTCCAAAACACGAGATATCTCCAAACCACTCCAAAACACGAGATAACTCCAAAATACGAGATAACTGCAAACCACTCCAAAACACGAGAGAACTCCAAACCACTCCAAAACACGAGATAACTCCAAACCACTCCAAAACACGAGCTAACTCCAAAACACGAGATAACTCCAAACCACTCCAAAACACGAGAAAACTCAAAAACACGAGATAACTCCAAACCACTCCAAAACACGAGACAACTCCAAACCACTCAAAACACGAGATAACTCCAAACCACTCCAAAACACGAGATAACTCCAAAACACGAGATAACTCCAAACCACTCCAAATCACGAGATAACTCCAACCCACTCCAAAACACGAGATACCGCCAAACCACTCCAAAACACGAGATAACTCCAAAATACGGAATAACTGCAAACCACTCCAAAACACGAGATAACTCCAAACAACTCCAAAACACGAGATAACTCCAAACCACTCCAAAACACGAGATAACTCCAAACCACTCCAAAACACGAGATAACTCCAAAACACACCAAAGCACGAGATAACTCCAATCCACTCCAAAACACGAGATAACTCCAAACCACTCCATAACACGAGATAACTCCAAACCACTCCAAAACACGAGATAACGCCAAACCACTCCAAAACACGAAATAACTCCAAAGCACTCCAAAACACGAGATAACACCAAACCACTCCAAAACACGAGATAACTCCAAACCACTTTAAAACACGAGATAACTCCAAACCACTCCAAAACACGAGATAACCCCAAACCACTCCAAAACACGAGATAACTCCAAACCACTCCAAAACACGACATAACTCCAAACCACTCCAAAACACGAGATAACGCCAAACCACTCCAAAACACGAGACAACTCCAAACCACTCCAAAACACGAGATAACTCCAAACCACTCCAAAACACGAGATAACTCCAAAGCACTCCAAAACACGAAATAACTCCAAAACACACCAAAGCACGAGATAACTCCAATCCACTCCAAAACACGAGATAACTCTCCAAACCACTCCAAAACACGAGATAACTCCAAACCACTCCACAACACGAGATAACTCCAAAACACGAGATAACTCCAAACCACTCCAAAACACGAGATAACTTCAAACCACTCCAAAACACGAGATAACGCCAAACCACTCCAAAACACGAAATAACTCCAAAGCACTCCAAAACACGAGATAACACCAAACCACTCCAAAACACGAGATAACTCCAAACCACTTTAAAACACGAGATAACTCCAAACCACTCCAAAACACGAGATAACCCCAAACCACTCCAAAACACAAAATAACTCCAAACCACTCCAAAACACGAGATAACTCCAAAGCACTCCAAAACACGAGATAACTCCAAACCACTCCAAAACACGAGATATCTCCAAACCACTCCAAAACACGAGATAACGCCAAACCACTCCAAAACACGAGATAACTCCAAACCATTCCAAAACACGAGATAACTCCAAACCACTCCAAAACACGAGATAACTCCAAACCACTCCAAAACACGAGATAACTCCAAACCACTCCAAAAGACGAGATATCGCCAAAACACGAGATAACTCCAAACCACTCCAAAACACGAGATAACTCCAAACCACTCCAAAACACGAGATAACTCCAAACCACTCCAAAGCACGAGATAACTCCAATCCACTCCAAAACACGAGGTAACTCCAACCCACTCCAAAACACGAGATAACTCCAAAACACGAGATAACTCCAAAATACGAGATAACTCCAAATCACTCCAAAACACGAGATAACTCTAAACCACTCCAAAACACGAGATAACTCCAAACCACACCAAAACACGAGCTAACTCCAAACCACTTCAAAACACGAGATAACGCCAAAACACGAGATAACTCCAAACCACTCCAAAACAGGAGATAACTCCAAAACACGAGATAACTCCAAACCACTCCAAAACACGAGAAAACTCCAAAAAACGAGATAACTCCAAACCGCTCCAAAACACGAGATAACTCCAAACCACGAGATAATTCTAAACCACTCCAAAACACGAGATATCTCCAAACCACTCCAAAACACGAGATAACTCCAAAATACGAGATAACTCCAAACCACTCCAAAACACGAGATAACTCCAAACCACTCCAAAGCACGAGATAACTCCAAAACACGAGATAACTCCAAAATACGAGATTACTCCAAACCACTCCAAAACACGAGATAACTCTAAACCACTCCAAAAGACGAGATAACGCCAAAACACGAGATAACTCCAAACCACTCCAAAACACGAGATAACTCCAAACCACTCCAAAGCACGAGATAACTCCAATCCACTCCAAAACACGAGGTAACTCCAACCCACTCCAAAACACGAGATAATTCCAAAACACGAGATAACTCCAAAATACGAGATAACTCCAAACCACTCCAAAACACGAGATAACTCCAAACCACTTTAAAACACGAGATAACTCCAAACCACTCCAAAACACGAGATAACCCCAAACCACTCCAAAACACAAAATAACTCCAAACCACTCCAAAACACGAGATAACTCCAAACCACTCCAAAACACGAGATAACTCCAAACCACTCCAAAACACGAGATAACTCCAAACCACTCCAAAACACGAGATAACGCCAAACCACTCCAAAACACGAGATAACCCCAAACCATTCCAAAACACGAGATAACTCCAAACCACTCCAAAACACGAGATAACTCCAAACCACTCCAAAACACGAGATAACTCCAAACCACTCCAAAAGACGAGATAACGCCAAAACACGAGATAACTCCAAACCACTCCAAAACACGAGATAACTCCAATCCACTCCAAAACACGAGGTAACTCCAACCCACTCCAAAACACGAGATAACTCCAAAACACGAGATAACTCCAAAATACGAGATAACTCCAAACCACTCCAAAACACGAGATAACTTCAAACCACTCCAAAACACGAGATAACGCCAAACCACTCCAAAACACGAAATAACGCCAAAGCACTCCAAAACACGAGATAACACCAAACCACTCCAAAACACGAGATAACTCCAAACCACTTTAAAACACGAGATAACTCCAAACCACTCCAAAACACGAGATAACTCCAAACCACTCCAAAACACGAGATAACTCCAAACCACTCCAAAACACGAGATAACTCCAAACCACTCCAAAACACGAGATAACGCCAAACCACTCCAAAACACGAGATAACTCCAAACCACTTTAAAACACGAGATAACTCCAAACCACTCCAAAACACGAAATAACCCCAAACCACTCCAAAACACAAAATAACTTCAAACCACTCCAAAACACGAGATAACTTCAAACCACTCCAAAACACGAGATAACGCCAAACCACTCCAAAACACGAAATAACGCCAAAACACTCCAAAACACGAGATAACACCAAACCACTCCAAAACACGAGATAACTCCAAACCACTTTAAAACACGAGATAACTCCAAACCACTCCAAAACACGAAATAACCCCAAACCACTCCAAAACACAAAATAACTTCAAACCACTCCAAAACACGAGATAACTCCAAACCACTCCAAAACACGAGATAACTCCAAACCACTCCAAAACACGAGATAACTCCAAACCACTCCAAAACACGAGATAACGCCAAACCACTCCAAAACACGAGATAACTCCAAACCATTCCAAAACACGAGATAACTCCAAACCACTCCAAAACACGAGATAACTCCAAACCACTCCAAAACACGAGATAACTCCAAACCACTCCAAAAGACGAGATAACGCCAAAACACGAAATAACTCCAAACCACTCCAAAACACGAGATAACTCCAAACCACTCCAAAACACGAGATAACTCCAAACCACTCCAAAGCACGAGATAACTCCAATCCACTCCAAAACACGAGGTAACTCCAACCCACTCCAAAACACGAGATAACTCCAAACCACTCCAAAACACGAGATAACTCCAAACCACTCCAAAACACGAGATAACTCCAAACCACTCCAAAAGACGAGATAACGCCAAAACACGAGATAACTCCAAACCACTCCAAAACACGAGATAACTCCAAACCACTCCAAAACACGAGATAACTCCAAACCACTCCAAAGCACGAGATAACTCCAAAACACGAGATAACTCCAAAATACGAGATAACTCCAAATCACTCCAAAACACGAGATAACTCCAAACCACTCCAAAACACGAGATAACGCCAAACCACTCCAAAACACGAGATAACTCCAAACCACTCCAAAACACGAGATAACTCCAAACCACTCCAAAACACGAGATAACGCCAAACCACTCCAAAACAGGAAATAACTCCAAAGCACTCCAAAACACGAGATAACTCCAAACCACTCCAAAACACGAGATAACGCCAAACCACTCCAAAACACGAGATAACTCCAAACCATTCCAAAACACGAGATAACTCCAAACCACTCCAAAACACGAGATAACTCCAAACCACTCCAAAACACGAGATAACGCCAAACCACTCCAAAAGACGAGATAACGCCAAAACACGAGATAACTCCAAACCACTCCAAAACACGAGATAACTCCAAACCACTCCAAAACACGAGATAACTCCAAACCACTCCAAAGCACGAGATAACTCCAATCCACTCCAAAACACGAGGTAACTCCAACCCACTCCAAAACACGAGATAACTCCAAAACACGAGATAACTCCAAAATACGAGATAACTCCAAATCACTCCAAAACACGAGATAACTCCAAACCACTCCAAAACACGAGATAACGCCAAACCACTCCAAAACACGAGATAACTCCAAACCACTCCAAAACACGAGATAACTCCAAACCACTCCAAAACACGAGATAACGCCAAACCACTCCAAAACAGGAAATAACTCCAAAGCACTCCAAAACACGAGATAACTCCAAACCACTCCAAAACACGAGATAACGCCAAACCACTCCAAAACACGAGATAACTCCAAACCATTCCAAAACACGAGATAACTCCAAACCACTCCAAAACACGAGATAACTCCAAACCACTCCAAAACACGAGATAACGCCAAACCACTCCAAAACACGAGATAACGCCAAAACACGAGATAACTCCAAACCACTCCAAAACACGAGATAACTCCAAACCACTCCAAAACACGAGATAACCCCAAACCACTCCAAAACACAAAATAACTCCAAACCACTCCAAAACACGAGATAACTCCAAAGCACTCCAAAACACGAGATAACTCCAAACCACTCCAAAACACGAGATATCTCCAAACCACTCCAAAACACGAGATAACGCCAAACCACTCCAAAACACGAGATAACTCCAAACCATTCCAAAACACGAGATAACTCCAAACCACTCCAAAACACGAGATAACTCCAAACCACTCCAAAACACGAGATAACTCCAAACCACTCCAAAAGACGAGATATCGCCAAAACACGAGATAACTCGAAACCACTCCAAAACACGAGATAACTCCAAACCACTCCAAAACACGAGATAACTCCAAACCACTCCAAAGCACGAGATAACTCCAATCCACTCCAAAACACGAGGTAACTCCAACCCACTCCAAAACACGAGATAACTCCAAAACACGAGATAACTCCAAAATACGAGATAACTCCAAATCACTCCAAAACACGAGATAACTCTAAACCACTCCAAAACACGAGATAACTCCAAACCACACCAAAACACGAGCTAACTCCAAACCACTTCAAAACACGAGATAACGCCAAAACACGAGATAACTCCAAACCACTCCAAAACAGGAGATAACTCCAAAACACGAGATAACTCCAAACCACTCCAAAACACGAGAAAACTCCAAAAAACGAGATAACTCCAAACCACTCCAAAACACGAGATAACTCCAAACCACTCCAAAACACGAGATAATTCTAAACCACTCCAAAACACGAGATATCTCCAAACCACTCCAAAACACGAGATAACTCCAAAATACGAGATAACTCCAAACCACTCCAAAACACGAGATAACTCCAAACCACTCCAAAGCACGAGATAAGTCCAAAACACGAGATAACTCCAAAATACGAGATAACTCCAAACCACTCCAAAACACGAGATAACTCTAAACCACTCCAAAAGACGAGATAACGCCAAAACACGAGATAACTCCAAACCACTCCAAAACACGAGATAACTCCAAACCACTCCAAAGCACGAGATAACTCCAATCCACTCCAAAACACGAGGTAACTCCAACCCACTCCAAAACACGAGATAACTCCAAAACACGAGATAACTCCAAAATACGAGATAACTCCAAACCACGAGATAACTCCAAACCACTTTAAAACACGAGATAACTCCAAACCACTCCAAAACACGAGATAACCCCAAACCACTCCAAAACACAAAATAACTCCAAACCACTCCAAAACACGAGATAACTCCAAACCACTCCAAAACACGAGATAACTCCAAACCACTCCAAAACACGAGATAACTCCAAACCACTCCAAAACACGAGATAACGCCAAACCACTCCAAAACACGAGATAACTCCAAACCATTCCAAAACACGAGATAACTCCAAACCACTCCAAAACACGAGATAACTCCAATCCACTCCAAAACACGAGATAACTCCAAACCACTCCAAAAGACGAGATAACGCCAAAACACGAGATAACTCCAAACCACTCCAAAACACGAGATAACTCCAATCCACTCCAAAACACGAGGTAACTCCAACCCACTCCAAAACACGAGATAACTCCAAAACACGAGATAACTCCAAAATACGAGATAACTCCAAACCACTCCAAAACACGAGATAACTTCAAACCACTCCAAAACACGAGATAACGCCAAACCACTCCAAAACACGAAATAACGCCAAAGCACTCCAAAACACGAGATAACACCAAACCACTCCAAAACACGAGATAACTCCAAACCACTTTAAAACACGAGATAACTCCAAACCACTCCAAAACACGAAATAACCCCAAACCACTCCAAAACACAAAATAACTTCAAACCACTCCAAAACACGAGATAACTCCAAACCACTCCAAAACACGAGATAACTCCAAACCACTCCAAAACACGAGATAACTCCAAACCACTCCAAAACACGAGATAACGCCAAACCACTCCAAAACACGAGATAACTCCAAACCACTTTAAAACACGAGATAACTCCAAACCACTCCAAAACACGAAATAACCCCAAACCACTCCAAAACACAAAATAACTTCAAACCACTCCAAAACACGAGATAACTTCAAACCACTCCAAAACACGAGATAACGCCAAACCACTCCAAAACACGAAATAACGCCAAAGCACTCCAAAACACGAGATAACACCAAACCACTCCAAAACACGAGATAACTCCAAACCACTTTAAAACACGAGATAACTCCAAACCACTCCAAAACACGAAATAACCCCAAACCACTCCAAAACACAAAATAACTTCAAACCACTCCAAAACACGAGATAACTCCAAACCACTCCAAAACACGAGATAACTCCAAACCACTCCAAAACACGAGATAACTCCAAACCACTCCAAAACACGAGATAACGCCAAACCACGAGATAACTCCAAACCATTCCAAAACACGAGATAACTCCAAACCACTCCAAAACACGAGATAACTCCAAACCACTCCAAAACACGAGATAACTCCAAACCACTCCAAAAGACGAGATAACGCCAAAACACGAAATAACTCCAAACCACTCCAAAACACGAGATAACTCCAAACCACTCCAAAACACGAGGTAACTCCAAACCACTCCAAAGCACGAGATAACTCCAATCCACTCCAAAACACGAGGTAACTCCAACCCACTCCAAAACACGAGATAACTCCAAACCACTCCAAAACACGAGATAACTCCAAACCACTCCAAAACACGAGATAACTCCAAACCACTCCAAAAGACGAGATAACGCCAAAACACGAGATAACTCCAAACCACTCCAAAACACGAGATAACTCCAAACCACTCCAAAACACGAGATAACTCCAAACCACTCCAAAGCACGAGATAACTCCAATCCACTCCAAAACACGAGGTAACTCCAACCCACTCCAAAACACGAGATAACTCCAAAACACGAGATAACTCCAAAATACGAGATAACTCCAAATCACTCCAAAACACGAGATAACTCCAAACCACTCCAAAACACGAGATAACGCCAAACCACTCCAAAACACGAGATAACTCCAAACCACTCCAAAACACGAGATAACTCCAAACCACTCCAAAACACGAGATAACGCCAAACCACTCCAAAACAGGAAATAACTCCAAAGCACTCCAAAACACGAGATAACTCCAAACCACTCCAAAACACGAGATAACGCCAAACCACTCCAAAACACGAGATAACTCCAAACCATTCCAAAACACGAGATAACGCCAAACCACTCCAAAAGACGAGATAACGCCAAAACACGAGATAACTCCAAACCACTCCAAAACACGAGATAACTCCAAACCACTCCAAAACACGAGATAACTCCAAACCACTCCAAAGCACGAGATAACTCCAATCCACTCCAAAACACGAGGTAACTCCAACCCACTCCAAAACACGAGATAACTCCAAAACACGAGATAACTCCAAAATACGAGATAACTCCAAATCACTCCAAAACACGAGATAACTCCAAACCACTCCAAAACAAGAGATAACGCTAAACCACTCCAAAACACGAGATAACTCCAAACCACTCCAAAACACGAGATAACTCCAAACCACTCCAAAACACGAGAAAACGCCAAACCACTCCAAAACAGGAAATAACTCCAAAGCACTCCAAAACACGAGATAACTCCAAACCACTCCAAAACACGAGATAACGCCAAACCACTCCAAAACACGAGATAACTCCAAACCATTCCAAAACACGAGATAACTCCAAACCACTCCAAAACACGAGATAACTCCAAACCACTCCAAAACACGAGATAACGCCAAACCACTCCAAAACACGAGATAACGCCAAAACACGAGATAACTCCAAACCACTCCAAAACACGAGATAACTCCAAACCACTCCAAAACACGAGATAACTCCAAACCACTCCAAAGCACGAGAAAACTCCAATCCACTCCAAAACACGAGGTAACTCTCCAAACTACTCCAAAACACGAGATAACTGCAAAACACGAGATAACTCCAAACCACTCCAAAACACGAGATAACTCCAAACGACTCCAAAACACGAGCTAACTCCAAAACACGAGATAACTCCAAATCACTCCAAAACACGAGATAACTCCAAACCTCTCCAAAACACGAGATAACTCCAATCCACTCCAAAACACGAGATAACTCCAAACCACTCCAAAACACGATATAACTCCAAACCACTCTAAAACACGAGATAACTCCAAACCACTCCAAAACACGAGATAACTCCAAACCACTCCAAAACGCGAGATAACACCAAACCACTCCAAAACACGAGATAACGCCAAACCATTTCAAATCACGAGATAACTTCAAACCACTCCTACGCACGAGATAACTCCAAATCACTCCAAAACACGAGATAACTCTAAACCACTCCAAAACACGAGATAACTCCAAACCACACCAAAACACGAGCTAACTCCAAACCACTTCAAAACACGAGATAACGCCAAAACACGAGATAACTCCTAACCACTCCAAAACAGGAGATAACTCCAAAACACGAGATAACTCCAAACCACTCCAAAACACGAGCTAACTCCAAACCACTTCAAAACACGAGATAACGCCAAAACACGAGATAACTCCAAACCACTCCAAAACAGGAGATAACTCCAAAACACGAGATAACTCCAAACCACTCCAAAACACGAGAAAACTCCAAAAAACGAGATAACTCCAAACCACTCCAAAACACGAGATAACTCCAAACCACTCCAAAACACGAGATAATTCTAAACCACTCCAAAACACGAGATATCTCCAAACCACTCCAAAACACGAGATAACTCCAAAATACGAGATAACTGCAAACCACTCCAAAACACTAGATAACTCCAAACCACTCCAAAACACGAGATAACTCCAAACCACTCCAAAACACGAGCTAACTCCAAAACACGAGATAACTCCAAACCACTCCAAATCCCGAGATAACTCCAAACCACTCCAAAACACGAGATAACTCCAAACCACTCCAAAATACGAGATAACTCCAAACCACTCCATAACACGAGCTAACTCCAAACCACTCCAAAACACGAGATAACTCCAAACCACTCCAAAACACGAGAAAACTCAAAAACACGAGATAACTCCAAACCACTCCAAAACATGAGATAACTCCAAACCACTCCAAAACACGAGATAACTCCAAACCACTCCAAAACACGAGATAACTCCAAACCACTCCAAAACACGAGCTAACTCCAAACCACTCCAAAACACGAGATAACGCCAAAACACGAGATAACTCCAAACCACTCCAAAACACGAGATAACGCCAAACCACTCCAAAACACGAGATAACGCCAAAACACGAGATAACTCCAAACCACTCCAAAACACGAGATAACTCCAAACCACTCCAAAACACGAGATAACTCCAAACCACTCCAAAGCACGAGAAAACTCCAATCCACTCCAAAACACGAGGTAACTCTCCAAACTACTCCAAAACACGAGATAACTGCAAAACACGAGATAACTCCAAACCACTCCAAAACACGAGATAACTCCAAACGACTCCAAAACACGAGCTAACTCCAAAACACGAGATAACTCCAAATCACTCCAAAACACGAGATAACTCCAAACCTCTCCAAAACACGAGATAACTCCAATCCACTCCAAAACACGAGATAACTCCAAACCACTCCAAAACACGAGAAAACTCAAAAACACGAGATAACTCCAAACCACTCCAAAACATGAGATAACTCCAAACCACTCCAAAACACGAGATAACTCCAAACCACTCCAAAACACGAGATAACTCCAAACCACTCCAAAACACGAGATAACTCCAAACTACTCCAAAACACGAGATAACTCTAAACCACTCCAAAACACGAGATAACTCCAAACCACTCCAAAACACGAGCTAACTCCAAACCACTCCAAAACACGAGATAACGCCAAAACACGAGATAACTCCAAACCACTCCAAAACACGAGATAACGCCAAACCACTCCAAAACACGAGATAACGCCAAAACACGAGATAACTCCAAACCACTCCAAAACACGAGATAACTCCAAACCACTCCAAAACACGAGATAACTCCAAACCACTCCAAAGCACGAGAAAACTCCAATCCACTCCAAAACACGAGGTAACTCTCCAAACTACTCCAAAACACGAGATAACTGCAAAACACGAGATAACTCCAAACCACTCCAAAACACGAGATAACTCCAAACGACTCCAAAACACGAGCTAACTCCAAAACACGAGATAACTCCAAATCACTCCAAAACACGAGATAACTCCAAACCTCTCCAAAACACGAGATAACTCCAATCCACTCCAAAACACGAGATAACTCCAAACCACTCCAAAACACGATATAACTCCAAACCACTCTAAAACACGAGATAACTCCAAACCACTCCAAAACACGAGATAACTCCAAACCACTCCAAAACGCGAGATAACACCAAACCACTCCAAAACACGAGATAACGCCAAACCATTTCAAATCACGAGATAACTTCAAACCACTCCTACGCACGAGATAACTCCAAATCACTCCAAAACACGAGATAACTCTAAACCACTCCAAAACACGAGATAACTCCAAACCACACCAAAACACGAGCTAATTCCAAACCACTTCAAAACACGAGATAACGCCAAAACACGAGATAACTCCTAACCACTCCAAAACAGGAGATAACTCCAAAACACGAGATAACTCCAAACCACTCCAAAACACGAGCTAACTCCAAACCACTTCAAAACACGAGATAACGCCAAAACACGAGATAACTCCAAACCACTCCAAAACAGGAGATAACTCCAAAACACGAGATAACTCCAAACCACTCCAAAACACGAGAAAACTCCAAAAAACGAGATAACTCCAAACCACTCCAAAACACGAGATAACTCCAAACCACTCCAAAACACGAGATAATTCTAAACCACTCCAAAACACGAGATATCTCCAAACCACTCCAAAACACGAGATAACTCCAAAATACGAGATAACTGCAAACCACTCCAAAACACTAGATAACTCCAAACCACTCCAAAACACGAGATAACTCCAAACCACTCCAAAACACGAGCTAACTCCAAAACACGAGATAACTCCAAACCACTCCAAATCCCGAGATAACTCCAAACCACTCCAAAACACGAGATAACTCCAAACCACTCCAAAATACGAGATAACTCCAAACCACTCCATAACACGAGCTAACTGCAAACCACTCCAAAACACGAGATAACTCCAAACCACTCCAAAACACGAGAAAACTCAAAAACACGAGATAACTCCAAACCACTCCAAAACATGAGATAACTCCAAACCACTCCAAAACACGAGATAACTCCAAACCACTCCAAAACACGAGATAACTCCAAACCACTCCAAAACACGAGATAACTCCAAACTACTCCAAAACACGAGATAACTCTAAACCACTCCAAAACACGAGATAACTCCAAACCACTCCAAAACACGAGCTAACTCCAAACCACTCCAAAACACGAGATAACGCCAAAACACGAGATAACTCCAAACCACTCCAAAACAGGAGATAACTCCAAAACACGAGAAAACTCCAAACCACTCCAAAACACGAGCTAACTCCAAACCACTCCAAAACACGAGATAACGCCAAAACACGAGATAACTCCAAACCACTCCAAAACAGGAGATAACTCCAAAACACGAGAAAACTCCAAACCACTCCAAAACACGAGAAAACTCCAAACCACTCCAAAACACGAGATAGCTCCAAACCACTCCAAAACACGAGATAACTCCAAAACACGAGATAACTCCAAACCACTCCAAAACACGAGATAACTCCAAACCACTCCAAAACACGAGATAATTCTAAACCACTCCAAAACATGAGATATCTCCAAACCACTACAAAACATGAGATAACTCCAAAATACGAGATAACTGCAAACCACTCCAAAACACGAGATAACTCCAAACCACTTCAAAACACGAGATAACGCCAAAACACGAGATAACTCCAAACCACTCCAAAACAGGAGATAACTCCAAATCACGAGATAACTCCAAACCACTCCAAAACACGAGAAAACTCCAAAAAACGAGATAACTCCAAACCACTCCAAAACACGAGATAACTCCAAACCACTCCAAAACACAAGATAACTCCAAACCACCCCAAAACAAGAGATAACTCCAAACGACTCCAAAACACGAGATAACTCCAAACCACTCCAAAACACGAGATAACCCCAAACCACTCCAACACACGAGATAACTCCAAACCACTGCAAAACACGAGAAAACTCAAAAACACGAGATAACTCCAAACCACTCCAAAACACGAGACAACTCCAAACCACTCAAAACACGAGATAACTCCAAACCACTCCAAAACACGAGATAACTCCAAAACACGAGATAACTCCAAACCACTCCAAAACACGAGATAATTCCAACCCACTCCAAAACACGAGATACCTCCAAACCACTCCAAAACACGAGATATCTCCAAACCACTCCAAAACACGAGATAACTCCAAAATACGGAATAATTGCAAACCACTCCAAAACACGAGATAACTCCAAACCACTCCAAAACACGAGATAACTCCAAACCACTCCAAAACACGAGATAACTCCAAACCACTCCAAAACACGAGATAACCCCAAACCACTCCAAAACACGAGATAACTCCAAACCACTCCAAAACACGAGATAACTCCAAACCACTCCAAAACACGAGATAACGCCAAACCACTCCAAAACACGAGACAACTCCAAACCACTCCAAAACACGAGATAACTCCAAACCTCTCCAAAACACGAGATAACTCCAAACCACTCCAAAACACGAAATAACTCCAAAACACACCAAAGCACGAGATAACTCCAATCCACTCCAAAACACGAGATAACTCTCCAAACCACTCCAAAACACGAGATAACTCCAAACCACTCCACAACACGAGATAACTCCAAAACACGAGATAACTCCAAACCACTCCAAAACACGAGATAACTCCAAACCACTCCAAAACACGAGATAACGCCAAACCACTCCAAAACACGAAATAACTCCAAAGCACTCCAAAACACGAGATAACTCCAAACCACTCCAAAACACGAGATAACGCCAAACCACTCCAAAACACGAGATAACTCCAAACCATTCCAAAACAAGAGATAACTCCAAACCACTCCAAAACACGAGATAACTCCAAACCACTCCAAAACACGAGATAACTCCAAACCACTCCAAAACACGAGATAACGCCAAAACACGAGATAACTCCAAACCACTCCAAAACACGAGATAACTCCAAGCCACTCCAAAACACGAGATAACTCCAAACCACTCCAAAGCACGAGATAACTCCAATCCACTCCAAAACACGAGGTAACTCTCCAAACTACTCCAAAACACGAGATAACTGCAAAACACGAGATAACTCCAAACCACTCCAAAACACGAGATAACTCCAAACGACTCCAAAACACGAGCTAACTCCAAAACACGAGATAACTCCAAATCACTCCAAAACACGAGATAACTCCAAACCTCTCCAAAACACGAGATAACTCCAATCCACTCCAAAACACGAGATAACTCCAAACCACTCCAAAACACGATATAACTCCAAACCACTCCAAAACACGAGATAACTCCAAACCACTCCAAAACACGAGATAACGCCAAACCACTCCAAAACACGAGATAACGCCAAAACACGAGATAACTCCAAACCACTCCAAAACACGAGATAACTCCAAACCACTCCAAAACACGAGATAACTCCAAACCACTCCAAAGCACGAGAAAACTCCAATCCACTCCAAAACACGAGGTAACTCTCCAAACTACTCCAAAACACGAGATAACTGCAAAACACGAGATAACTCCAAACCACTCCAAAACACGAGATAACTCCAAACGACTCCAAAACACGAGCTAACTCCAAAACACGAGATAACTCCAAACGACTCCAAAACACGAGCTAACTCCAAAACACGAGATAACTCCAAATCACTCCAAAACACGAGATAACTCCAAACCTCTCCAAAACACGAGATAACTCCAATCCACTCCAAAACACGAGATAACTCCAAACCACTCCAAAACACGATATAACTCCAAACCACTCTAAAACACGAGATAACTCCAAACCACTCCAAAACACGAGATAACTCCAAACCACTCCAAAACGCGAGATAACACCAAACCACTCCAAAACACGAGATAACTCCAAACCACTCCAAAACACGAGATAACTCCAAACTACTCCAAAACACGAGATAACTCTAAACCACTCCAAAACACGAGATAACTCCAAACCACTCCAAAACACGAGCTAACTCCAAACCACTCCAAAACACGAGATAACGCCAAAACACGAGATAACTCCAAACCACTCCAAAACAGGAGATAACTCCAAAACACGAGAAAACTCCAAACCACTCCAAAACACGAGCTAACTCCAAACCACTCCAAAACACGAGATAACGCCAAAACACGAGATAACTCCAAACCACTCCAAAACAGGAGATAACTCCAAAACACGAGAAAACTCCAAACCACTCCAAAACACGAGAAAACTCCAAACCACTCCAAAACACGAGATAGCTCCAAACCACTCCAAAACACGAGATAACTCCAAAACACGAGATAACTCCAAACCACTCCAAAACACGAGATAACTCCAAACCACTCCAAAACACGAGATAATTCTAAACCACTCCAAAACATGAGATATCTCCAAACCACTACAAAACATGAGATAACTCCAAAATACGAGATAACTGCAAACCACTCCAAAACACGAGATAACTCCAAACCACTTCAAAACACGAGATAACGCCAAAACACGAGATAACTCCAAACCACTCCAAAACAGGAGATAACTCCAAATCACGAGATAACTCCAAACCACTCCAAAACACGAGAAAACTCCAAAAAACGAGATAACTCCAAACCACTCCAAAACACGAGATAACTCCAAACCACTCCAAAACACAAGATAACTCCAAACCACCCCAAAACAAGAGATAACTCCAAACGACTCCAAAACACGAGATAACTCCAAACCACTCCAAAACACGAGATAACCCCAAACCACTCCAACACACGAGATAACTCCAAACCACTGCAAAACACGAGAAAACTCAAAAACACGAGATAACTCCAAACCACTCCAAAACACGAGACAACTCCAAACCACTCAAAACACGAGATAACTCCAAACCACTCCAAAACACGAGATAACTCCAAAACACGAGATAACTCCAAACCACTCCAAAACACGAGATAATTCCAACCCACTCCAAAACACGAGATACCTCCAAACCACTCCAAAACACGAGATATCTCCAAACCACTCCAAAACACGAGATAACTCCAAAATACGGAATAATTGCAAACCACTCCAAAACACGAGATAACTCCAAACCACTCCAAAACACGAGATAACTCCAAACCACTCCAAAACACGAGATAACTCCAAACCACTCCAAAACACGAGATAACCCCAAACCACTCCAAAACACGAGATAACTCCAAACCACTCCAAAACACGAGATAACTCCAAACCACTCCAAAACACGAGATAACGCCAAACCACTCCAAAACACGAGACAACTCCAAACCACTCCAAAACACGAGATAACTCCAAACCTCTCCAAAACACGAGATAACTCCAAACCACTCCAAAACACGAAATAACTCCAAAACACACCAAAGCACGAGATAACTCCAATCCACTCCAAAACACGAGATAACTCTCCAAACCACTCCAAAACACGAGATAACTCCAAACCACTCCACAACACGAGATAACTCCAAAACACGAGATAACTCCAAACCACTCCAAAACACGAGATAACTCCAAACCACTCCAAAACACGAGATAACGCCAAACCACTCCAAAACACGAAATAACTCCAAAGCACTCCAAAACACGAGATAACTCCAAACCACTCCAAAACACGAGATAACGCCAAACCACTCCAAAACACGAGATAACTCCAAACCATTCCAAAACAAGAGATAACTCCAAACCACTCCAAAACACGAGATAACTCCAAACCACTCCAAAACACGAGATAACTCCAAACCACTCCAAAACACGAGATAACGCCAAAACACGAGATAACTCCAAACCACTCCAAAACACGAGATAACTCCAAGCCACTCCAAAACACGAGATAACTCCAAACCACTCCAAAGCACGAGATAACTCCAATCCACTCCAAAACACGAGGTAACTCTCCAAACTACTCCAAAACACGAGATAACTGCAAAACACGAGATAACTCCAAACCACTCCAAAACACGAGATAACTCCAAACGACTCCAAAACACGAGCTAACTCCAAAACACGAGATAACTCCAAATCACTCCAAAACACGAGATAACTCCAAACCTCTCCAAAACACGAGATAACTCCAATCCACTCCAAAACACGAGATAACTCCAAACCACTCCAAAACACGATATAACTCCAAACCACTCCAAAACACGAGATAACTCCAAACCACTCCAAAACACGAGATAACGCCAAACCACTCCAAAACACGAGATAACGCCAAAACACGAGATAACTCCAAACCACTCCAAAACACGAGATAACTCCAAACCACTCCAAAACACGAGATAACTCCAAACCACTCCAAAGCACGAGAAAACTCCAATCCACTCCAAAACACGAGGTAACTCTCCAAACTACTCCAAAACACGAGATAACTGCAAAACACGAGATAACTCCAAACCACTCCAAAACACGAGATAACTCCAAACGACTCCAAAACACGAGCTAACTCCAAAACACGAGATAACTCCAAATCACTCCAAAACACGAGATAACTCCAAACCTCTCCAAAACACGAGATAACTCCAATCCACTCCAAAACACGAGATAACTCCAAACCACTCCAAAACACGATATAACTCCAAACCACTCTAAAACACGAGATAACTCCAAACCACTCCAAAACACGAGATAACTCCAAACCACTCCAAAACGCGAGATAACACCAAACCACTCCAAAACACGAGATAACGCCAAACCATTTCAAATCACGAGATAACTTCAAACCACTCCTACGCACGAGATAACTCCAAATCACTCCAAAACACGAGATAACTCTAAACCACTCCAAAACACGAGATAACTCCAAACCACACCAAAACACGAGCTAACTCCAAACCACTTCAAAACACGAGATAACGCCAAAACACGAGATAACTCCTAACCACTCCAAAACAGGAGATAACTCCAAAACACGAGATAACTCCAAACCACTCCAAAACACGAGCTAACTCCAAACCACTTCAAAACACGAGATAACGCCAAAACACGAGATAACTCCAAACCACTCCAAAACAGGAGATAACTCCAAAACACGAGATAACTCCAAACCACTCCAAAACACGAGAAAACTCCAAAAAACGAGATAACTCCAAACCACTCCAAAACACGAGATAACTCCAAACCACTCCAAAACAAGAGATAATTCTAAACCACTCCAAAACACGAGATATCTCCAAACCACTCCAAAACACGAGATAACTCCAAAATACGAGATAACTGCAAACCACTCCAAAACACTAGATAACTCCAAACCACTCCAAAACACGAGATAACTCCAAACCACTCCAAAACACGAGCTAACTCCAAAACACGAGATAACTCCAAACCACTCCAAATCCCGAGATAACTCCAAACCACTCCAAAACACGAGATAACTCCAAACCACTCCAAAATACGAGATAACTCCAAACCACTCCATAACACGAGCTAACTCCAAACCACTCCAAAACACGAGATAACTCCAAACCACTCCAAAACACGAGAAAGCTCAAAAACACGAGATAACTCCAAACCACTCCAAAACAGGAGATAACTCCAAACCACTCCAAAACACGAGATAACTCCAAACCACTCCAAAACACGAGATAACTCCAAACCACTCCAAAACACGAGATAACTCCAAACTACTCCAAAACACGAGATAACTCTAAACCACTCCAAAACACGAGATAACTCCAAACCACTCCAAAACACGAGCTAACTCCAAACCACTCCAAAACACGAGATAACGCCAAAACACGAGATAACTCCAAACCACTCCAAAACAGGAGATAACTCCAAAACACGAGAAAACTCCAAACCACTCCAAAACACGAGCTAACTCCAAACCACTCCAAAACACGAGATAACGCCAAACCACTCCAAAACACGAGAAAACTCAAAAACACGAGATAACTCCAAACCACTCCAAAACAGGAGATAACTCCAAAACACGAGAAAACTCCAAACCACTCCAAAACACGAGAAAACTCCAAACCACTCCAAAACACGAGATAGCTCCAAACCACTCCAAAACACGAGATAACTCCAAAACACGAGATAACTCCAAACCACTCCAAAACACGAGATAACTCCAAACCACTCCAAAACACGAGATAATTCTAAACCACTCCAAAACATGAGCTATCTCCAAACCACTCCAAAACATGAGATAACTCCAAAATACGAGATAACTGCAAACCACTCCAAAACACGAGATAACTCCAAACCACTCCAAAACGCGAGATAACTCCAAACCACTCCTACGCACGAGATAACTCCAAATCACTCCAAAACACGAGATAACTCTAAACCACTCCAAAACACGAGATAACTCCAAACCACTCCAAAACACGAGCTCACTCCAAACCACTTCAAAACACGAGATAACGCCAAAACACGAGATAACTCCAAACCACTCCAAAACAGGAGATAACTCCAAATCACGAGATAACTCCAAACTACTCCAAAACACGAGAAAACTCCAAAAAACGAGATAACTCCAAACCACTCCAAAACACGAGATAACTCCAAACCACTCCAAAACACAAGATAACTCCAAACCACCCCAAAACAAGAGATAACTCCAAACGACTCCAAAACACGAGATAACTCCAAACCACTCCAAAACACGAGATAACCCCAAACCACTCCAACACACGAGATAACTCCAAACCACTCCAAAACACGAGAAAACTCAAAAACACGAGATAACTCCAAACCACTCCAAAACACGAGACAACTCCAAACCACTCAAAACACGAGATAACTCCAAACCACTCCAAAACACGAGATAACTCCAAAACACGAGATAACTCCAAACCACTCCAAAACACGAGATAATTCCAACCCACTCCAAAACACGAGATACCTCCAAACCACTCCAAAACACGAGATATCTCCAAACCACTCCAAAACACGAGATAACTCCAAAATACGGAATAATTGCAAACCACTCCAAAACACGAGATAACTCCAAACCACTCCAAAACACGAGATAACTCCAAACCACTCCAAAACACGAGATAACTCCAAACCACTCCAAAACACGAGATAACCCCAAACCACTCCAAAACACGAGATAACTCCAAACCACTCCAAAACACGAGATAACTCCAAACCACTCCAAAACACGAGATAACGCCAAACCACTCCAAAACACGAGACAACTCCAAACCACTCCAAAACACGAGATAACTCCAAACCTCTCCAAAACACGAGATAACTCCAAACCACTCCAAAACACGAAATAACTCCAAAACACACCAAAGCACGAGATAACTCCAATCCACTCCAAAACACGAGATAACTCTCCAAACCACTCCAAAACACGAGATAACTCCAAACCACTCCACAACACGAGATAACTCCAAAACACGAGATAACTCCAAACCACTCCAAAACACGAGATAACTCCAAACCACTCCAAAACACGAGATAACGCCAAACCACTCCACAACACGAAATAACTCCAAAGCACACCAAAACACGAGATAACTCCAAACCACTCCAAAACACGAGATAACGCCAAACCACTCCAAAACACGAGATAACTCCAAACCATTCCAAAACAAGAGATAACTCCAAACCACTCCAAAACACGAGATAACTCCAAACCACTCCAAAACACGAGATAACTCCAAACCACTCCAAAACACGAGATAACGCCAAAACACGAGATAACTCCAAACCACTCCAAAACACGAGATAACTCCAAGCCACTCCAAAACACGAGATAACTCCAAACCACTCCAAAGCACGAGATAACTCCAATCCACTCCAAAACACGAGGTAACTCTCCAAACTACTCCAAAACACGAGATAACTCCAAAACACGAGATAACTCCAAATCACTCCAAAACACGAGATAACTCCAAACCTCTCCAAAACACGAGATAACTCCAATCCACTCCAAAACACGAGATAACTCCAAACCACTCCAAAACACGATATAACTCCAAACCACTCCAAAACACGAGATAACTCCAAACCACTCCAAAACACGAGATAACTCCAAACTACTCCAAAACGCGAGATAACACCAAACCACTCCAAAACACGAGATAACGCCAAACCATTTCAAATCACGAGATAACTTCAAACCACTCCTACGCACGAGATAACTCCAAATCACTCCAAAACACGAGATAACTCTAAACCACTCCAAAACACGAGATAACTCCAAACCACACCAAAACACGAGCTAACTCCAAACCACTTCAAAACACGAGATAACGCCAAAACACGAGATAACTCCTAACCACTCCAAAACAGGAGATAACTCCAAAACACGAGATAACTCCAAACCACTCCAAAACACGAGCTAACTCCAAACCACTTCAAAACACGAGATAACGCCAAAACACGAGATAACTCCAAACCACTCCAAAACAGGAGATAACTCCAAAACACGAGATAACTCCAAACCACTCCAAAACACGAGAAAACTCCAAAAAACGAGATAACTCCAAACCACTCCAAAACACGAGATAACTCCAAACCACTCCAAAACACGAGATAATTCTAAACCACTCCAAAACACGAGATATCTCCAAACCACTCCAAAACACGAGATAACTCCAAAATACGAGATAACTGCAAACCACTCCAAAACACGATAACTCCAAACCACTCCAAAACACGAGATAACTCCAAACCACTCCAAAACACGAGCTAACTCCAAAACACGAGATAACTCCAAACCACTCCAAATCCCGAGATAACTCCAAACCACTCCAAAACACGAGATAACTCCAAACCACTCCAAAATACGAGATAACTCCAAACCACTCCATAACACGAGCTAACTCCAAACCACTCCAAAACACGAGATAACTCCAAACCACTCCAAAACACGAGAAAACTCAAAAACACGAGATAACTCCAAACCACTCCAAAACATGAGATAACTCCAAACCACTCCAAAACACGAGATAACTCCAAACCACTCCAAAACACGAGATAACTCCAAACCACTCCAAAACACGAGATAACTCCAAACTACTCCAAAACACGAGATAACTCTAAACCACTCCAAAACACGAGATAACTCCAAACCACTCCAAAACACGAGCTAACTCCAAACCACTCCAAAACACGAGATAACGCCAAAACACGAGATAACTCCAAACCACTCCAAAACAGGAGATAACTCCAAAACACGAGAAAACTCCAAACCACTCCAAAACACGAGCTAACTCCAAACCACTCCAAAACACGAGATAACGCCAAAACACGAGATAACTCCAAACCACTCCAAAACAGGAGATAACTCCAAAACACGAGAAAACTCCAAACCACTCCAAAACACGAGAAAACTCCAAACCACTCCAAAACACGAGATAGCTCCAAACCACTCCAAAACACGAGATAACTCCAAAACACGAGATAACTCCAAACCACTCCAAAACACGAGATAACTCCAAACCACTCCAAAACACGAGATAATTCTAAACCACTCCAAAACATGAGATATCTCCAAACCACTCCAAAACATGAGATAACTCCAAAATACGAGATAACTGCAAACCACTCCAAAACACGAGATAACTCCAAACCACTCCAAAACGCGAGATAACTCCAAACCACTCCTACGCACGAGATATCTCCAAATCACTCCAAAACACGAGATAACTCTAAACCACTCCAAAACACGAGATAACTCCAAACCACTCCAAAACACGAGCTCACTCCAAACCACTTCAAAACACGAGATAACGCCAAAACACGAGATAACTCCAAACCACTCCAAAACAGGAGATAACTCCAAATCACGAGATAACTCCAAACTACTCCAAAACACGAGAAAACTCCAAAAAACGAGATAACTCCAAACCACTCCAAAACACGAGATAACTCCAAACCACTCCAAAACACGAGATAACTCCAAGCCACTCCAAAACACGAGATAACTCCAAACCACTCCAAAGCACGAGATAACTCCAATCCACTCCAAAACACGAGGTAACTCTCCAAACTACTCCAAAACACGAGATAACTGCAAAACACGAGATAACTCCAAACCACTCCAAAACACGAGATAACTCCAAACGACTCCAAAACACGAGCTAACTCCAAAACACGAGATAACTCCAAATCACTCCAAAACACGAGATAACTCCAAACCTCTCCAAAACACGAGATAACTCCAATCCACTCCAAAACACGAGATAACTCCAAACCACTCCAAAACACGATATAACTCCAAACCACTCCAAAACACGAGATAACTCCAAACCACTCCAAAACACGAGATAACTCCAAACTACTCCAAAACGCGAGATAACACCAAACCACTCCAAAACACGAGATAACGCCAAACCATTTCAAATCACGAGATAACTTCAAACCACTCCTACGCACGAGATAACTCCAAATCACTCCAAAACACGAGATAACTCTAAACCACTCCAAAACACGAGATAACTCCAAACCACACCAAAACACGAGCTAACTCCAAACCACTTCAAAACACGAGATAACGCCAAAACACGAGATAACTCCTAACCACTCCAAAACAGGAGATAACTCCAAAACACGAGATAACTCCAAACCACTCCAAAACACGAGCTAACTCCAAACCACTTCAAAACACGAGATAACGCCAAAACACGAGATAACTCCAAACCACTCCAAAACAGGAGATAACTCCAAAACACGAGATAACTCCAAACCACTCCAAAACACGAGAAAACTCCAAAAAACGAGATAACTCCAAACCACTCCAAAACACGAGATAACTCCAAACCACTCCAAAACACGAGATAATTCTAAACCACTCCAAAACACGAGATATCTCCAAACCACTCCAAAACACGAGATAACTCCAAAATACGAGATAACTGCAAACCACTCCAAAACACTAGATAACTCCAAACCACTCCAAAACACGAGATAACTCCAAACCACTCCAAAACACGAGCTAACTCCAAAACACGAGATAACTCCAAACCACTCCAAATCCCGAGATAACTCCAAACCACTCCAAAACACGAGATAACTCCAAACCACTACAAAATACGAGATAACTCCAAACCACTCCATAACACGAGCTAACTCCAAACCACTCCAAAACACGAGATAACTCCAAACCACTCCAAAACACGAGAAAACTCAAAAACACGAGATAACTCCAAACCACTCCAAAACATGAGATAACTCCAAACCACTCCAAAACACGAGATAACTCCAAACCACTCCAAAACACGAGATAACTCCAAACCACTCCAAAACACGAGATAACTCCAAACTACTCCAAAACACGAGATAACTCTAAACCACTCCAAAACACGAGATAACTCCAAACCACTCCAAAACACGAGCTAACTCCAAACCACTCCAAAACACGAGATAACGCCAAAACACGAGATAACTCCAAACCACTCCAAAACAGGAGATAACTCCAAAACACGAGAAAACTCCAAACCACTCCAAAACACGAGCTAACTCCAAACCACTCCAAAACACGAGATAACGCCAAAACACGAGATAACTCCAAACCACTCCAAAACAGGAGATAACTCCAAAACACGAGAAAACTCCAAACCACTCCAAAACACGAGAAAACTCCAAACCACTCCAAAACACGAGATAACTCCAAAACACGAGATAACTCCAAACCACTCCAAAACACGAGATAACTCCAAACCACTCCAAAACACGAGATAATTCTAAACCACTCCAAAACATGAGATATCTCCAAACCACTCCAAAACATGAGATAACTCCAAAATACGAGATAACTGCAAACCACTCCAAAACACGAGATAACTCCAAACCACTCCAAAACGCGAGATAACTCCAAACCACTCCTACGCACGAGATAACTCCAAATCACTCCAAAACACGAGATAACTCTAAACCACTCCAAAACACGAGATAACTCCAAACCACTCCAAAACACGAGCTCACTCCAAACCACTTCAAAACACGAGATAACGCCAAAACACGAGATAACTCCAAACCACTCCAAAACAGGAGATAACTCCAAATCACGAGATAACTCCAAACTACTCCAAAACACGAGAAAACTCCAAAAAACGAGATAACTCCAAACCACTCCAAAACACGAGATAACTCCAAACCACTCCAAAACACAAGATAACTCCAAACCACCCCAAAACAAGAGATAACTCCAAACGACTCCAAAACACGAGATAACTCCAAACCACTCCAAAACACGAGATAACCCCAAACCACTCCAACACACGAGATAACTCCAAACCACTCCAAAACACGAGAAAACTCAAAAACACGAGATAACTCCAAACCACTCCAAAACACGAGACAACTCCAAACCACTCAAAACACGAGATAACTCCAAACCACTCCAAAACACGAGATAACTCCAAAACACGAGATAACTCCAAACCACTCCAAAACACGAGATAATTCCAACCCACTCCAAAACACGAGATACCTCCAAACCACTCCAAAACACGAGATATCTCCAAACCACTCCAAAACACGAGATAACTCCAAAATACGGAATAATTGCAAACCACTCCAAAACACGAGATAACTCCAAACCACTCCAAAACACGAGATAACTCCAAACCACTCCAAAACACGAGATAACTCCAAACCACTCCAAAACACGAGATAACCCCAAACCACTCCAAAACACGAGATAACTCCAAACCACTCCAAAACACGAGATAACTCCAAACCACTCCAAAACACGAGATAACGCCAAACCACTCCAAAACACGAGACAACTCCAAACCACTCCAAAACACGAGATAACTCCAAACCTCTCCAAAACACGAGATAACTCCAAACCACTCCAAAACACGAAATAACTCCAAAACACACCAAAGCACGAGATAACTCCAATCCACTCCAAAACACGAGATAACTCTCCAAACCACTCCAAAACACGAGATAACTCCAAACCACTCCACAACACGAGATAACTCCAAAACACGAGATAACTCCAAACCACTCCAAAACACGAGATAACTCCAAACCACTCCAAAACACGAGATAACGCCAAACCACTCCAAAACACGAAATAACTCCAAAGCACTCCAAAACACGAGATAACTCCAAACCACTCCAAAACACGAGATAACGCCAAACCACTCCAAAACACGAGATAACTCCAAACCATTCCAAAACAAGAGATAACTCCAAACCACTCCAAAACACGAGATAACTCCAAACCACTCCAAAACACGAGATAACTCCAAACCACTCCAAAACACGAGATAACGCCAAAACACGAGATAACTCCAAACCACTCCAAAACACGAGATAACTCCAAGCCACTCCAAAACACGAGATAACTCCAAACCACTCCAAAGCACGAGATAACTCCAATCCACTCCAAAACACGAGGTAACTCTCCAAACTACTCCAAAACACGAGATAACTGCAAAACACGAGATAACTCCAAACCACTCCAAAACACGAGATAACTCCAAACGACTCCAAAACACGAGCTAACTCCAAAACACGAGATAACTCCAAATCACTCCAAAACACGAGATAACTCCAAACCTCTCCAAAACACGAGATAACTCCAATCCACTCCAAAACACGAGATAACTCCAAACCACTCCAAAACACGATATAACTCCAAACCACTCCAAAACACGAGATAACTCCAAACCACTCCAAAACACGAGATAACTCCAAACTACTCCAAAACGCGAGATAACACCAAACCACTCCAAAACACGAGATAACGCCAAACCATTTCAAATCACGAGATAACTCCAAATCACTCCAAAACACGAGATAACTCTAAACCACTCCAAAACACGAGATAACTCCAAACCACACCAAAACACGAGCTAACTCCAAACCACTTCAAAACACGAGATAACGCCAAAACACGAGATAACTCCAAACCACTCCAAAACAGGAGATAACTCCAAAACACGAGATAACTCCAAACCACTCCAAAACACGAGAAAACTCCAAAAAACGAGATAACTCCAAACCACTCCAAAACAGGAGATAACTCCAAAACACGAGATAACTCCAAACCACTCCAAAACACGAGAAAACTCCAAAAAACGAGATAACTCCAAACCACTCCAAAACACGAGATAACTCCAAACCACTCCAAAACACGAGATAATTCTAAACCACTCCAAAACACGAGATATCTCCAAACCACTCCAAAACACGAGAAAACTCCAAAAAACGAGATAACTCTAAGCCACTCCAAAACACGAGATAACTCCAAACCACTCCAAAACACGAGCTAACTCCAAACCACTCCAAAACACGAGATAACGCCAAAACACTAGATAACTCCAAACCACTCCAAAACAGGAGATAACTCCAAAACACGAGAAAACTCCAAACCACTCCAAAACACGAGAAAACTCCAAACCACTCCAAAACACGAGATAGCTCCAAACCACTCCAAAACACGAGATAACTCCAAAACACGAGATAACTCCAAACCACTCCAAAACACGAGTTAACTCCAAACCACTTCAAAACACGAGATAACTCCAAAATACGAGATAACTGCAAACCACTCCAAAACACGAGATAACTCCAAACCACTCCAAAACGCGAGATAACTCCAAACCACTCCTACGCACGAGATAACTCCAAATCACTCCAAAACACGAGATAACTCTAAACCACTCCAAAACACGAGATAACTCCAAACCACTCCAAAACACGAGCTCACTCCAAACCACTTCAAAACACGAGATAACGCCAAAACACGAGATAACTCCAAACCACTCCAAAACAGGAGATAACTCCAAATCACGAGATAACTCCAAACCACTCCAAAACACGAGAAAACTCCAAAAAACGAGATAACTCCAAACCACTCCAAAACACGAGATAACTCCAAACCACCCCAAAACAAGAGATAACTCCAAACGACTCCAAAACACGAGATAACTCCAAACCACTCCAAAACACGAGATAACCCCAAACCACTCCAACACACGAGATAACTCCAAACCACTCCAAAACACGAGAAAACTCAAAAACACGAGATAACTCCAAACCACTCCAAAACACGAGACAACTCCAAACCACTCAAAACACGAGATAACTCCAAACCACTCCAAAACACGAGATAACTCCAAAACACGAGATAACTCCAAACCACTCCAAAACACGAGATAACTCCAACCCACTCCAAAACACGAGATACCTCCAAACCACTCCAAAACACGAGATATCTCCAAACCACTCCAAAACACGAGATAACTCCAAAATACGGAATAATTGCAAACCACTCCAAAACACGAGATAACTCCAAACCACTCCAAAACACGAGATAACTCCAAACCACTCCAAAACACGAGATAACTCCAAACCACTCCAAAACACGAGATAACCCCAAACGACTCCAAAGCACGAGATAACTCCAAACCACTCCAAAACACGAGATAACTCCAAACCACTCCAAAACACGAGATAACGCCAAACCACTCCAAAACACGAGACAACTCCAAACCACTCCAAAACACGAGATAACTCCAAACCTCTCCAAAACAAGAGATAACTCCAAACCACTCCAAAACACTAAATAACTCCAAAACACACCAAAGCACGAGATAACTCCAATCCACTCCAAAACACGAGATAACTCTCCAAACCACTCCAAAACACGAGATAACTCCAAACCACTCCACAACACGAGATAACTCCAAAACACGAGATAACTCCAAACCACTCCAAAACACGAGATAACTCCAAACCACTCCAAAACACGAGATAACGCCAAACCACTCCAAAACACGAAATAACTCCAAAGCACTCCAAAACACGAGATAACTCCAAACCACTCCAAAACACGAGATAACGCCAAACCACTCCAAAACACGAGATAACTCCAAACCATTCCAAAACAAGAGATAACTCCAAACCACTCCAAAACACGAGATAACTCCAAACCACTCCAAAACACGAGATAACTCCAAACCACTCCAAAACACGAGATAACGCCAAAACACGAGATAACTCCAAACCACTCCAAAACACGAGATAACTCCAAGCCACTCCAAAACACGAGATAACTCCAAACCACTCCAAAGCACGAGATAACTCCAATCCACTCCAAAACACGAGGTAACTCTCCAAACTACTCCAAAACACGAGATAACTGCAAAACACGAGATAACTCCAAACCACTCCAAAACACGAGATAACTCCAAACGACTCCAAAACACGAGCTAACTCCAAAACACGAGATAACTCCAAATCACTCCAAAACACGAGATAACTCCAAACCTCTCCAAAACACGAGATAACTCCAATCCACTCCAAAACACGAGATAACTCCAAACCACTCCAAAACACGAGATAACTCCAAACCACTCCAAAACGCGAGATAACACCAAACCACTCCAAAACACGAGATAACGCCAAACCATTTCAAATCACGAGATAACTTCAAACCACTCCTACGCACGAGATAACTCCAAATCACTCCAAAACACGAGATAACTCCAAACCACACCAAAACACGAGCTAACTCCAAACCACTTCAAAACACGAGATAACGCCAAAACACGAGATAACTCCAAACCACTCCAAAACAGGAGATAACTCCAAAACACGAGATAACTCCAAACCACTCCAAAACACGAGAAAACTCCAAAAAACGAGATAACTCCAAACCACTCCAAAACACGAGATAACTCCAAACCACTCCAAAACACGAGATAATTCTAAACCACTCCAAAACACGAGATATCTCCAAACCACTCCAAAACACGAGATAACTCCAAAATACGAGATAACTGCAAACCACTCCAAAACACGAGATAACTCCAAACCACTCCAAAACACGAGATAACTCCAAACCACTCCAAAACACGAGCTAACACCAAAACACGAGATAACTCCAAACCACTCCAAATCCCGAGATAACTCCAAACCACTCCAAAACACGAGATAACTCCAAACCACTCCAAAATACGAGATAACTCCAAACCACTCCATAACACGAGCTAACTCCAAACCACTCCAAAACACGAGATATCTCCAAACCACTCCAAAACACGAGAAAACTCAAAAACACGAGATAACTCCAAACCACTCCAAAACACGAGACAACTCCAAACCACTCAAAACACGAGATAACTCCAAACCACTCCAAAACACGAGATACCTCCAAAACACGAGATAACTCCAAACCACTCCAAATCACGAGATAACTCCAACCCACTCCAAAACACGAGATACCGCCAAACCACTCCAAAACACGAGATATCTCCAAACCACTCCAAAACACGAGATAACTCCAAAATACGGAATAACTGCAAACCACTCCAAAACACGAGATAACTCCAAACAACTCCAAAACACGAGATAACTCCAAACCACTCCAAAACACGAGATAACTCCAAACCACTCCAAAACACGAGATAACTCCAAAACACACCAAAGCACGAGATAACTCCAATCCACTCCAAAACACGAGATAACTCCAAACCACTCCATAACACGAGATAACTCCAAACCACTCCAAAACACGAGATAACGCCAAACCACTCCAAAACACGAAATAACTCCAAAGCACTCCAAAACACGAGATAACACCAAACCACTCCAAAACACGAGATAACTCCAAACCACTTTAAAACACGAGATAACTCGAAACCACTCCAAAACACGAGATAACCCCAAACCACTCCAAAACACGAGATAACTCCAAACCACTCCAAAACACGAGATAACTCCAAACCACTCCAAAACACGAGATAACGCCAAACCACTCCAAAACACGAGACAACTCCAAACCACTCCAAAACACGAGATAACTCCAAACCACTCCAAAACACGAGATAACTCCAAAGCACTCCAAAACACGAAATAACTCCAAAACACACCAAAGCACGAGATAACTCCAATCCACTCCAAAACACGAGATAACTCTCCAAACCACTCCAAAACACGAGATAACTCCAAACGACTCCAAAACACGAGCTAACTCCAAAACACGAGATAACTCCAAACCACTCCAAAACACGAGCTAACTCCAAACCACTTCAAGATAACGCCAAAACACGAGATAACTCCAAACCACTCCAAAACAGGAGATAACTCCAAAACACGAGATAACTCCAAACCACTCCAAAACACGAGAAAACTCCAAAAAACGAGATAACTCCAAACCACTCCAAAACACGAGATAACTCCAAACCACTCCAAAACACGAGATAATTCTAAACCACTCCAAAACACGAGATATCTCCAAACCACTCCAAAACACGAGATAACTCCAAAATACGAGATAACTGCAAACCACTCCAAAACACTAGATAACTCCAAACCACTCCAAAACACGAGATAACTCCAAACCACTCCAAAAACACGAGCTAACTCCAAAACACGAGATAACTCCAAACCACTCCAAATCCCGAGATAACTCCAAACCACTCCAAAACACGAGATAACTCCAAACCACTCCAAAATACGAGATAACTCCAAACCACTCCATAACACGAGCTAACTCCAAACCACTCCAAAACACGAGATAACTCCAAACCACTCCAAAACACGAGAAAACTCAAAAACACGAGATAACTCCAAACCACTCCAAAACATGAGATAACTCCAAACCACTCCAAAACACGAGATAACTCCAAACCACTCCAAAACACGAGATAACTCCAAACCACTCCAAAACACGAGATAACTCCAAACTACTCCAAAACACGAGATAACTCTAAACCACTCCAAAACACGAGATAACTCCAAACCACTCCAAAACACGAGCTAACTCCAAACCACTCCAAAACACGAGATAACGCCAAAACACGAGATAACTCCAAACCACTCCAAAACAGGAGATAACTCCAAAACACGAGAAAACTCCAAACCACTCCAAAACACGAGCTAACTCCAAACCACTCCAAAACACGAGATAACGCCAAAACACGAGATAACTCCAAACCACTCCAAAACAGGAGATAACTCCAAAACACGAGAAAACTCCAAACCACTCCAAAACACGAGAAAACTCCAAACCACTCCAAAACACGAGATAGCTCCAAACCACTCCAAAACACGAGATAACTCCAAAACACGAGATAACTCCAAACCACTCCAAAACACGAGATAACTCCAAACCACTCCTAAACACGAGATAATTCTAAACCACTCCAAAACATGAGATATCTCCAAACCACTCCAAAACATGAGATAACTCCAAAATACGAGATAACTGCAAACCACTCCAAAACACGAGATAACTCCAAACCACTCCAAAACGCGAGATAACTCCAAACCACTCCTACGCACGAGATAACTCCAAATCACTCCAAAACACGAGATAACTCTAAACCACTCCAAAACACGAGATAACTCCAAACCACTCCAAAACACGAGCTCACTCCAAACCACTTCAAAACACGAGATAACGCCAAAACACGAGATAACTCCAAACCACTCCAAAACAGGAGATAACTCCAAATCACGAGATAACTCCAAACTACTCCAAAACACGAGAAAACTCCAAAAAACGAGATAACTCCAAACCACTCCAAAACACGAGATAACTCCAAACCACTCCAAAACACAAGATAACTCCAAACCACCCCAAAACAAGAGATAACTCCAAACGACTCCAAAACACGAGATAACTCCAAACCACTCCAAAACACGAGATAACCCCAAACCACTCCAACACACGAGATAACTCCAAACCACTCCAAAACACGAGAAAACTCAAAAACACGAGATAACTCCAAACCACTCCAAAACACGAGACAACTCCAAACCACTCAAAACACGAGATAACTCCAAACCACTCCAAAACACGAGATAACTCCAAAACACGAGATAACTCCAAACCACTCCAAAACACGAGATAATTCCAACCCACTCCAAAACACGAGATACCTCCAAACCACTCCAAAACACGAGATATCTCCAAACCACTCCAAAACACGAGATAACTCCAAAATACGGAATAATTGCAAACCACTCCAAAACACGAGATAACTCCAATCCACTCCAAAACACGAGATAACTCTCCAAACCACTCCAAAACACGAGATAACTCCAAACGACTCCAAAACACGAGCTAACTCCAAAACACGAGATAACTCCAAACCACTCCAAAACACGAGCTAACTCCAAACCACTTCAAAACACGAGATAACGCCAAAACACGAGATAACTCCAAACCACTCCAAAACAGGAGATAACTCCAAAACACGAGATAACTCCAAACCACTCCAAAACACGAGAAAACTCCAAAAAACGAGATAACTCCAAACCACTCCAAAACACGAGATAACTCCAAACCACTCCAAAACACGAGATAATTCTAAACCACTCCAAAACACGAGATATCTCCAAACCACTCCAAAACACGAGATAACTCCAAAATACGAGATAACTGCAAACCACTCCAAAACACTAGATAACTCCAAACCACTCCAAAACACGAGATAACTCCAAACCACTCCAAAACACGAGCTAACTCCAAAACACGAGAAAACTCCAAACCACTCCAAATCCCGAGATAACTCCAAACCACTCCAAAACACGAGATAACTCCAAACCACTCCAAAATACGAGATAACTCCAAACCACTCCATAACACGAGCTAACTCCAAACCACTCCAAAACACGAGATAACTCCAAACCACTCCAAAACACGAGAAAACTCAAAAACACGAGATAACTCCAAACCACTCCAAAACATGAGATAACTCCAAACCACTCCAAACACGAGATAACTCCAAACCACTCCAAAACACGAGATAACTCCAAACCACTCCAAAACACGAGATAACTCCAAACTACTCCAAAACACGAGATAACTCTAAACCACTCCAAAACACGAGATAACTCCAAACCACTCCAAAACACGAGCTAACTCCAAACCACTCCAAAACACGAGATAACGCCAAAACACGAGATAACTCCAAACCACTCCAAAACAGGAGATAACTCCAAAACACGAGAAAACTCCAAACCACTCCAAAACACGAGCTAACTCCAAACCACTCCAAAACACGAGATAACGCCAAAACACGAGATAACTCCAAACCACTCCAAAACAGGAGATAACTCCAAAACACGAGAAAACTCCAAACCACTCCAAAACACGAGAAAACTCCAAACCACTCCAAAACACGAGATAGCTCCAAACCACTCCAAAACACGAGATAACTCCAAAACACGAGATAACTCCAAACCACTCCAAAACACGAGATAATTCTAAACCACTCCAAAACATGAGATATCTCCAAACCACTCCAAAACATGAGATAACTCCAAAATACGAGATAACTGCAAACCACTCCAAAACACGAGATAACTCCAAACCACTCCAAAACGCGAGATAACTCCAAACCACTCCTACGCACGAGATAACTCCAAATCACTCCAAAACACGAGATAACTCTAAACCACTCCAAAACACGAGATAACTCCAAACCACTCCAAAACACGAGCTCACTCCAAACCACTTCAAAACACGAGATAACGCCAAAACACGAGATAACTCCAAACCACTCCAAAACAGGAGATAACTCCAAATCACGAGATAACTCCAAACTACTCCAAAACACGAGAAAACTCCAAAAAACGAGATAACTCCAAACCACTCCAAAACACGAGATAACTCCAAACCACTCCAAAACACAAGATAACTCCAAACCACCCCAAAACAAGAGATAACTCCAAACGACTCCAAAACACGAGATAACTCCAAACCACTCCAAAACACGAGATAACCCCAAACCACTCCAACACACGAGATAACTCCAAACCACTCCAAAACACGAGAAAACTCAAAAACACGAGATAACTCCAAACCACTCCAAAACACGAGACAACTCCAAACCACTCAAAACACGAGATAACTCCAAACCACTCCAAAACACGAGATAACTCCAAAACACGAGATAACTCCAAACCACTCCAAAACACGAGATAATTCCAACCCACTCCAAAACACGAGATACCTCCAAACCACTCCAAAACACGAGATATCTCCAAACCACTCCAAAACACGAGATAACTCCAAAATACGGAATAATTGCAAACCACTCCAAAACACGAGATAACTCCAAACCACTCCAAAACACGAGATAACTCCAAACCACTCCAAAACACGAGATAACTCCAAACCACTCCAAAACACGAGATAACCCCAAACCACTCCAAAACACGAGATAACTCCAAACCACTCCAAAACACGAGATAACTCCAAACCACTCCAAAACACGAGATAACGCCAAACCACTCCAAAACACGAGACAACTCCAAACCACTCCAAAACACGAGATAACTCCAAACCTCTCCAAAACACGAGATAACTCCAAACCACTCCAAAACACGAAATAACTCCAAAACACACCAAAGCACGAGATAACTCCAATCCACTCCAAAACACGAGATAACTCTCCAAACCACTCCAAAACACGAGATAACTCCAAACCACTCCAAAACACGAGACAACTCCAAACCACTCCAAAACACGAGATAACTCCAAACCACTCCAAAACACGAGATAACGCCAAACCACTCCAAAACACGAGACAACTCCAAACCACTCCAAAACACGAGATAACTCCAAACCACTCCAAAACACGAGATAACTCCAAAGCACTCCAAAACACGACATAACTCCAAAACACACCAAAGCACGAGATAACTCCAATCCACTCCAAAACACGAGATAACTCTCCAAACCACTCCAAAACACGAGATAACTCCAAACGACTCCAAAACACGAGCTAACTCCAAAACACGAGATAACTCCAAACCACTCCAAAACACGAGCTAACTCCAAACCACTTCAAAACACGAGATAACGCCAAAACACGAGATAACTCCAAACCACTCCAAAACAGGAGATAACTCCAAAACACGAGATAACTCCAAACCACTCCAAAACACGAGAAAACTCCAAAAAACGAGATAACTCCAAACCACTCCAAAACACGAGATAACTCCAAACCACTCCAAAACACGAGATAATTCTAAACCACTCCAAAACACGAGATATCTCCAAACCACTCCAAAACACGAGATAACTCCAAAATACGAGATAACTGCAAACCACTCCAAAACACTAGATAACTCCAAACCACTCCAAAACACGAGATAACTCCAAACCACTCCAAAACACGAGCTAACTCCAAAACACGAGATAACTCCAAACCACTCCAAATCCCGAGATAACTCCAAACCACTCCAAAACACGAGATAACTCCAAACCACTCCAAAATACGAGATAACTCCAAACCACTCCATAACACGAGCTAACTCCAAACCACTCCAAAACACGAGATAACTCCAAACCACTCCAAAACACGAGAAAACTCAAAAACACGAGATAACTCCAAACCACTCCAAAACATGAGATAACTCCAAACCACTCCAAAACACGAGATAACTCCAAACCACTCCAAAACACGAGATAACTCCAAACCACTCCAAAACACGAGATAACTCCAAACTACTCCAAAACACGAGATAACTCTAAACCACTCCAAAACACGAGATAACTCCAAACCACTCCAAAACACGAGCTAACTCCAAACCACTCCAAAACACGAGATAACGCCAAAACACGAGATAACTCCAAACCACTCCAAAACAGGAGATAACTCCAAAACACGAGAAAACTCCAAACCACTCCAAAACACGAGCTAACTCCAAACCACTCCAAAACACGAGATAACGCCAAAACACGAGATAACTCCAAACCACTCCAAAACAGGAGATAACTCCAAAACACGAGAAAACTCCAAACCACTCCAAAACACGAGAAAACTCCAAACCACTCCAAAACACGAGATAGCTCCAAACCACTCCAAAACACGAGATAACTCCAAAACACGAGATAACTCCAAACCACTCCAAAACACGAGATAACTCCAAACCACTCCAAAACACGAGATAATTCTAAACCACTCCAAAACATGAGATATCTCCAAACCACTCCAAAACATGAGATAACTCCAAAATACGAGATAACTGCAAACCACTCCAAAACACGAGATAACTCCAAACCACTCCAAAACGCGAGATAACTCCAAACCACTCCTACGCACGAGATAACTCCAAATCACTCCAAAACACGAGATAACTCTAAACCACTCCAAAACACGAGATAACTCCAAACCACTCCAAAACACGAGCTCACTCCAAACCACTTCAAAACACGAGATAACGCCAAAACACGAGATAACTCCAAACCACTCCAAAACAGGAGATAACTCCAAATCACGAGATAACTCCAAACTACTCCAAAACACGAGAAAACTCCAAAAAACGAGATAACTCCAAACCACTCCAAAACACGAGATAACTCCAAACCACTCCAAAACACAAGATAACTCCAAACCACCCCAAAACAAGAGATAACTCCAAACGACTCCAAAACACGAGATAACTCCAAACCACTCCAAAACACGAGATAACCCCAAACCACTCCAACACACGAGATAACTCCAAACCACTCCAAAACACGAGAAAACTCAAAAACACGAGATAACTCCAAACCACTCCAAAACACGAGACAACTCCAAACCACTCAAAACACGAGATAACTCCAAACCACTCCAAAACACGAGATAACTCCAAAACACGAGATAACTCCAAACCACTCCAAAACACGAGATAATTCCAACCCACTCCAAAACACGAGATACCTCCAAACCACTCCAAAACACGAGATATCTCCAAACCACTCCAAAACACGAGATAACTCCAAAATACGGAATAATTGCAAACCACTCCAAAACACGAGATAACTCCAATCCACTCCAAAACACGAGATAACTCTCCAAACCACTCCAAAACACGAGATAACTCCAAACGACTCCAAAACACGAGCTAACTCCAAAACACGAGATAATTCCAAACCACTCCAAAACACGAGCTAACTCCAAACCACTTCAAAACACGAGATAACGCCAAAACACGAGATAACTCCAAACCACTCCAAAACAGGAGATAACTCCAAAACACGAGATAACTCCAAACCACTCCAAAACACGAGAAAACTCCAAAAAACGAGATAACTCCAAACCACTCCAAAACACGAGATAACTCCAAACCACTCCAAAACACGAGATAATTCTAAACCACTCCAAAACACGAGATATCTCCAAACCACTCCAAAACACGAGATAACTCCAAAATACGAGATAACTGCAAACCACTCCAAAACACTAGATAACTCCAAACCACTCCAAAACACGAGATAACTCCAAACCACTCCAAAACACGAGCTAACTCCAAAACACGAGATAACTCCAAACCACTCCAAATCCCGAGATAACTCCAAACCACTCCAAAACACGAGATAACTCCAAACCACTCCAAAATACGAGATAACTCCAAACCACTCCATAACACGAGCTAACTCCAAACCACTCCAAAACACGAGATAACTCCAAACCACTCCAAAACACGAGAAAACTCAAAAACACGAGATAACTCCAAACCACTCCAAAACATGAGATAAATCCAAACCACTCCAAAACACGAGATAACTCCAAACCACTCCAAAACACGAGATAACTCCAAACCACTCCAAAACACGAGATAACTCCAAACTACTCCAAAACACGAGATAACTCTAAACCACTCCAAAACACGAGATAACTCCAAACCACTCCAAAACACGAGCTAACTCCAAACCACTCCAAAACACGAGATAACGCCAAAACACGAGATAACTCCAAACCACTCCAAAACAGGAGATAACTCCAAAACACGAGAAAACTCCAAACCACTCCAAAACACGAGCTAACTCCAAACCACTCCAAAACACGAGATAACGCCAAAACACGAGATAACTCCAAACCACTCCAAAACAGGAGATAACTCCAAAACACGAGAAAACTCCAAACCACTCCAAAACACGAGAAAACTCCAAACCACTCCAAAACACGAGATAGCTCCAAACCACTCCAAAACACGAGATAACTCCAAAACACGAGATAACTCCAAACCACTCCAAAACACGAGATAACTCCAAACCACTCCAAAACACGAGATAATTCTAAACCACTCCAAAACATGAGATATCTCCAAACCACTCCAAAACATGAGATAACTCCAAAATACGAGATAACTGCAAACCACTCCAAAACACGAGATAACTCCAAACCACTCCAAAACGCGAGATAACTCCAAACCACTCCTACGCACGAGATAACTCCAAATCACTCCAAAACACGAGATAACTCTAAACCACTCCAAAACACGAGATAACTCCAAACCACTCCAAAACACGAGCTCACTCCAAACCACTTCAAAACACGAGATAACGCCAAAACACGAGATAACTCCAAACCACTCCAAAACAGGAGATAACTCCAAATCACGAGATAACTCCAAACTACTCCAAAACACGAGAAAACTCCAAAAAACGAGATAACTCCAAACCACTCCAAAACACGAGATAACTCCAAACCACTCCAAAACACAAGATAACTCCAAACCACCCCAAAACAAGAGATAACTCCAAACGACTCCAAAACACGAGATAACTCCAAACCACTCCAAAACACGAGATAACCCCAAACCACTCCAACACACGAGATAACTCCAAACCACTCCAAAACACGAGAAAACTCAAAAACACGAGATAACTCCAAACCACTCCAAAACACGAGACAACTCCAAACCACTCAAAACACGAGATAACTCCAAACCACTCCAAAACACGAGATAACTCCAAAACACGAGATAACTCCAAACCACTCCAAAACACGAGATAATTCCAACCCACTCCAAAACACGAGATACCTCCAAACCACTCCAAAACACGAGATATCTCCAAACCACTCCAAAACACGAGATAACTCCAAAATACGGAATAATTGCAAACCACTCCAAAACACGAGATAACTCCAAACCACTCCAAAACACGAGATAACTCCAAACCACTCCAAAACACGAGATAACTCCAAACCACTCCAAAACACGAGATAACCCCAAACCACTCCAAAACACGAGATAACTCCAAACCACTCCAAAACACGAGATAACTCCAAACCACTCCAAAACACGAGATAACGCCAAACCACTCCAAAACACGAGACAACTCCAAACCACTCCAAAACACGAGATAACTCCAAACCTCTCCAAAACACGAGATAACTCCAAACCACTCCAAAACACGAAATAACTCCAAAACACACCAAAGCACGAGATAACTCCAATCCACTCCAAAACCCGAGATAACTCTCCAAACCACTCCAAAACACGAGATAACTCCAAACCACTCCACAACACGAGATAACTCCAAAACACGAGATAACTCCAAACCACTCCAAAACACGAGATAACTCCAAACCACTCCAAAACACGAGATAACGCCAAACCACTCCAAAACACGAAATAACTCCAAAGCACTCCAAAACACGAGATAACTCCAAACCACTCCAAAACACGAGATAACGCCAAACCACTCCAAAACACGAGATAACTCCAAACCATTCCAAAACAAGAGATAACTCCAAACCACTCCAAAACACGAGATAACTCCAAACCATTCCAAAACACGAGATAACTCCAAACCACTCCAAAACACGAGATAACGCCAAAACACGAGATAACTCCAAACCACTCCAAAACACGAGATAACTCCAAGCCACTCCAAAACACGAGATAACTCCAAACCACTCCAAAGCACGAGATAACTCCAATCCACTCCAAAACACGAGGTAACTCTCCAAACTACTCCAAAACACGAGATAACTGCAAAACACGAGATAACTCCAAACCACTCCAAAACACGAGATAACTCCAAACGACTCCAAAACACGAGCTAACTCCAAAACACGAGATAACTCCAAATCACTCCAAAACACGAGATAACTCCAAACCTCTCCAAAACACGAGATAACTCCAATCCACTCCAAAACACGAGATAACTCCAAACCACTCCAAAACACGATATAACTCCAAACCACTCCAAAACACGAGATAACTCCAAACCACTCCAAAACACGAGATAACTCCAAACTACTCCAAAACGCGAGATAACACCAAACCACTCCAAAACACGAGATAACGCCAAACCATTTCAAATCACGAGATAACTTCAAACCACTCCTACGCACGAGATAACTCCAAATCACTCCAAAACACGAGATAACTCTAAACCACTCCAAAACACGAGATAACTCCAAACCACACCAAAACACGAGCTAACTCCAAACCACTTCAAAACACGAGATAACGCCAAAACACGAGATAACTCCAAACCACTCCAAAACAGGAGATAACTCCAAAACACGAGATAACTCCAAACCACTCCAAAACACGAGAAAACTCCAAAAAACGAGATAACTCCAAACCACTCCAAAACACGAGATAACTCCAAACCACTCCAAAACACGAGATAATTCTAAACCACTCCAAAACACGAGATATCTCCAAACCACTCCAAAACACGAGAAAACTCCAAAAAACGAGATAACTCTAAGCCACTCCAAAACACGAGATAACTCCAAACCACTCCAAAACACGAGCTAACTCCAAACCACTCCAAAACACGAGATAACGCCAAAACACTAGATAACTCCAAACCACTCCAAAACAGGAGATAACTCCAAAACACGAGAAAACTCCAAACCACTCCAAAACACGAGAAAACTCCAAACCACTCCAAAACACGAGATAGCTCCAAACCACTCCAAAACACGAGATAACTCCAAAACACGAGATAACTCCAAACCACTCCAAAACACGAGTTAACTCCAAACCACTTCAAAACACGAGATAACTCCAAAATACGAGATAACTGCAAACCACTCCAAAACACGAGATAACTCCAAACCACTCCAAAACGCGAGATAACTCCAAACCACTCCTACGCACGAGATAACTCCAAATCACTCCAAAACACGAGATAACTCTAAACCACTCCAAAACACGAGATAACTCCAAACCACTCCAAAACACGAGCTCACTCCAAACCACTTCAAAACACGAGATAACGCCAAAACACGAGATAACTCCAAACCACTCCAAAACAGGAGATAACTCCAAATCACGAGATAACTCCAAACCACTCCAAAACACGAGAAAACTCCAAAAAACGAGATAACTCCAAACCACTCCAAAACACGAGATAACTCCAAACCACCCCAAAACAAGAGATAACTCCAAACGACTCCAAAACACGAGATAACTCCAAACCACTCCAAAACACGAGATAACCCCAAACCACTCCAACACACGAGATAACTCCAAACCACTCCAAAACACGAGAAAACTCAAAAACACGAGATAACTCCAAACCACTCCAAAACACGAGACAACTCCAAACCACTCAAAACACGAGATAACTCCAAACCACTCCAAAACACGAGATAACTCCAAAACACGAGATAACTCCAAACCACTCCAAAACACGAGATAACTCCAACCCACTCCAAAACACGAGATACCTCCAAACCACTCCAAAACACGAGATATCTCCAAACCACTCCAAAACACGAGATAACTCCAAAATACGGAATAATTGCAAACCACTCCAAAACACGAGATAACTCCAAACCACTCCAAAACACGAGATAACTCCAAACCACTCCAAAACACGAGATAACTCCAAACCACTCCAAAACACGAGATAACCCCAAACGACTCCAAAGCACGAGATAACTCCAAACCACTCCAAAACACGAGATAACTCCAAACCACTCCAAAACACGAGATAACGCCAAACCACTCCAAAACACGAGACAACTCCAAACCACTCCAAAACACGAGATAACTCCAAACCTCTCCAAAACAAGAGATAACTCCAAACCACTCCAAAACACTAAATAACTCCAAAACACACCAAAGCACGAGATTACTCCAATCCACTCCAAAACACGAGATAACTCTCCAAACCACTCCAAAACACGAGATAACTCCAAACCACTCCACAACACGAGATAACTCCAAAACACGAGATAACTCCAAACCACTCCAAAACACGAGATAACTCCAAACCACTCCAAAACACGAGATAACGCCAAACCACTCCAAAACACGAAATAACTCCAAAGCACTCCAAAACACGAGATAACTCCAAACCACTCCAAAACACGAGATAACGCCAAACCACTCCAAAACACGAGATAACTCCAAACCATTCCAAAACATGAGATAACTCCAAACCACTCCAAAACACGAGATAACTCCAAACCACTCCAAAACACGAGATAACTCCAAACCACTCCAAAACACGAGATAACGCCAAAACACGAGATAACTCCAAACCACTCCAAAACACGAGATAACTCCAAGCCACTCCAAAACACGAGATAACTCCAAACCACTCCAAAGCACGAGATAACTCCAATCCACTCCAAAACACGAGGTAACTCTCCAAACTACTCCAAAACACGAGATAACTGCAAAACACGAGATAACTCCAAACCACTCCAAAACACGAGATAACTCCAAACGACTCCAAAACACGAGCTAACTCCAAAACACGAGATAACTCCAAATCACTCCAAAACACGAGATAACTCCAAACCTCTCCAAAACACGAGATAACTCCAATCCACTCCAAAACACGAGATAACTCCAAACCACTCCAAAACACGAGATAACTCCAAACCACTCCAAAACGCGAGATAACACCAAACCACTCCAAAACACGAGATAACGCCAAACCATTTCAAATCACGAGATAACTTCAAACCACTCCTACGCACGAGATAACTCCAAATCACTCCAAAACACGAGATAACTCCAAACCACACCAAAACACGAGCTAACTCCAAACCACTTCAAAACACGAGATAACGCCAAAACACGAGATAACTCCAAACCACTCCAAAACAGGAGATAACTCCAAAACACGAGATAACTCCAAACCACTCCAAAACACGAGAAAACTCCAAAAAACGAGATAACTCCAAACCACTCCAAAACACGAGATAACTCCAAACCACTCCAAAACACGAGATAATTCTAAACCACTCCAAAACACGAGATATCTCCAAACCACTCCAAAACACGAGATAACTCCAAAATACGAGATAACTGCAAACCACTCCAAAACACGAGATAACTCCAAACCACTCCAAAACACGAGATAACTCCAAACCACTCCAAAACACGAGCTAACACCAAAACACGAGATAACTCCAAACCACTCCAAATCCCGAGATAACTCCAAACCACTCCAAAACACGAGATAACTCCAAACCACTCCAAAATACGAGATAACTCCAAACCACTCCATAACACGAGCTAACTCCAAACCACTCCAAAACACGAGATATCTCCAAACCACTCCAAAACACGAGAAAACTCAAAAACACGAGATAACTCCAAACCACTCCAAAACACGAGACAACTCCAAACCACTCAAAACACGAGATAACTCCAAACCACTCCAAAACACGAGATAACTCCAAAACACGAGATAACTCCAAACCACTCCAAATCACGAGATAACTCCAACCCACTCCAAAACACGAGATACCGCCAAACCACTCCAAAACACGAGATATCTCCAAACCACTCCAAAACACGAGATAACTCCAAAATACGGAATAACTGCAAACCACTCCAAAACACGAGATAACTCCAAACAACTCCAAAACACGAGATAACTCCAAACCACTCCAAAACACGAGATAACTCCAAACCACTCCAAAACACGAGATAACTCCAAAACACACCAAAGCACGAGATAACTCCAATCCACTCCAAAACACGAGATAACTCCAAACCACTCCATAACACGAGATAACTACAAACCACTCCAAAACACGAGATAACGCCAAACCACTCCAAAACACGAAATAACTCCAAAGCACTCCAAAACACGAGATAACACCAAACCACTCCAAAACACGAGATAACTCCAAACCACTTTAAAACACGAGATAACTCGAAACCACTCCAAAACACGAGATAACCCCAAACCACTCCAAAACACGAGATAACTCCAAACCACTCCAAAACACGAGATAACTCCAAACCACTCCAAAACACGAGATAACGCCAAACCACTCCAAAACACGAGACAACTCCAAACCACTCCAAAACACGAGATAACTCCAAACCACTCCAAAACACGAGATAACTCCAAAGCACTCCAAAACACGAAATAACTCCAAAACACACCAAAGCACGAGATAACTCCAATCCACTCCAAAACACGAGATAACTCTCCAAACCACTCCAAAACACGAGATAACTCCAAACGACTCCAAAACACGAGCTAACTCCAAAACACGAGATAACTCCAAATCACTCCAAAACACGAGATAACTCCAAACCTCTCCAAAACACGAGATAACTCCAATCCACTCCAAAACACGAGATAACTCCAAACCACTCCAAAACACGATATAACTCCAAACCACTCTAAAACACGAGATAACTCCAAACCACTCCAAAACACGAGATAACTCCAAACCACTCCAAAACGCGAGATAACACCAAACCACTCCAAAACACGAGATAACGCCAAACCATTTCAAATCACGAGATAACTTCAAACCACTCCTACGCACGAGATAACTCCAAATCACTCCAAAACACGAGATAACTCTAAACCACTCCAAAACACGAGATAACTCCAAACCACACCAAAGCACGAGCTAACTCCAAACCACTTCAAAACACGAGATAACGCCAAAACACGAGATAACTCCGAACCACTCCAAAACAGGAGATAACTCCAAAACACGAGATAACTCCAAACCACTCCAAAACACGAGCTAACTCCAAACCACTTCAAAACACGAGATAACGCCAAAACACGAGATAACTCCAAACCACTCCAAAACAGGAGATAACTCCAAAACACGAGATAACTCCAAACCACTCCAAAACACGAGAAAACTCCAAAAAACGAGATAACTCCAAACCACTCCAAAACACGAGATAACTCCAAACCACTCCAAAACACGAGATAATTCTAAACCACTCCAAAACACGAGATATCTCCAAACCACTCCAAAACACGAGATAACTCCAAAATACGAGATAACTGCAAACCACTCCAAAACACGAGATAACTCCAAACCACTCCAAAACACGAGATAACTCCAAACCACTCCAAAACACGAGCTAACTCCAAAACACGAGATAACTCCAAACCACTCCAAATCCCGAGATAACTCCAAACCACTCCAAAACACGAGATAACTCCAAACCACTCCAAAATACGAGATAACTCCAAACCACTCCATAACACGAGCTAACTCCAAACCACTCCAAAACACGAGATAACTCCAAACCACACCAAAACACGAGAAAACTCAAAAACACGAGATAACTCCAAACCACTCCAAAACACGAGATAACTCCAAACCACTCCAAAACACGAGATAACTCCAAACCACTCCAAAACACGAGATAACTCCAAACCACTCCAAAACACGAGATAACTCCAAACTACTCCAAAACACGAGATAACTCTAAACCACTCCAAAACAAGATAACTCCAAACCACTCCAAAACACGAGCTAACTCCAAACCACTCCAAAACACGAGATAACGCCAAAACACGAGATAACTCCAAACCACTCCAAAACAGGAGATAACTCCAAAACACGAGAAAACTCCAAACCACTCCAAAACACGAGAAAACTCCAAACCACTCCAAAACACGAGATAGCTCCAAACCACTCCAAAACACGAGATAACTCCAAAACACGAGATAACTCCAAACCACTCCAAAACACGAGATAACTCCAAACCACTCCAAAACACGAGATAATTCTAAACCACTCCAAAACGAGATATCTCCAAACCACTCCAAAACATGAGATAACTCCAAAATACGAGATAACTGCAAACCACTCCAAAACACGAGATAAATCCAAACCACTCCAAAACGCGAGATAACTCCAAACCACTCCTACGCACGAGATAACTCCAAATCACTCCAAAACACGAGAGAACTCGAAACCACTCCAAAACACGAGATAACTCCAAACCACTCCAAAACACGAGCTCACTCCAAACCACTTCAAAACACGAGATAACGCCAAAACACGAGATAACACCAAACCACTCCAAAACAGGAGATAACTCCAAATCACGAGATAACTCCAAACCACTCCAAAACACGAGAAAACTCCAAAAAACGAGATAACTCCAAACCACTCCAAAACACGAGATAACTCCAAACCACTCCAAAACACGAGATAACCCCAAACCACTCCAACACACGAGATAACTCCAAACCACTCCAAAACACGAGAAAACTCAAAAACACGAGATAACTCCAAACCACTCCAAAACACGAGACAACTCCAAACCACTCAAAACACGAGATAACTCCAAACCACTCCAAAACACGAGATAACTCCAAAACACGAGATAACTCCAAACCACTCCAAAACACGAGATAACTCCAACCCACTCCAAAACACGAGATACCTCCAAACCACTCCAAAACACGAGATATCTCCAAACCACTCCAAAACACGAGATAACTCCAAAATACGGAATAATTGCAAACCACTCCAAAACACGAGATAACTCCAAACCACTCCAAAACACGAGATAACTCCAAACCACTCCAAAACACGAGATAACCCCAAACCACTCCAAAACACGAGATAACTCCAAACCACTCCAAAACACGAGATAACTCCAAACCACTCCAAAACACGAGATAACGCCAAACCACTCCAAAACACGAGACAACTCCAAACCACTCCAAAACACGAAATAACTCCAAAACACACCAAAGCACGAGATAACTCCAATCCACTCCAAAACACGAGATAACTCTCCAAACCACTCCAAAACACGAGATAACTCCAAACCACTCCACAACACGAGATAACTCCAAAACACGAGATAACTCCAAACCACTCCAAAACACGAGATAACTCCAAACCACTCCAAAACACGAGATAACGCCAAACCACTCCAAAACACGAAATAACTCCAAAGCACTCCAAAACACGAGATAACTCCAAACCACTCCAAAACACGAGATAACGCCAAACCACTCCAAAACACGAGATAACTCCAAACCATTCCAAAACACGAGATAACTCCAAACCACTCCAAAACACGAGATAACTCCAAACCACTCCAAAACACGAGATAACTCCAAACCACTCCAAAACACGAGATAATTCTAAACCACTCCAAAACACGAGATATCTCCAAACCACTCCAAAACACGAGATAACTCCAAAATACGAGAAAACTGCAAACCACTCCAAAACACGAGATAACTCCAAACCACTCCAAAACACGAGATAACTCCAAACCACTCCAAAACACGAGCTAACTCCAAAACACGAGATAACTCCAAACCACTCCAAATCCCGAGATAACTCCAAACCACTCCAAAACACGAGATAACTCCAAACCACTCCAAAATACGAGATAACTCCAAACCACTCCATAACACGAGCTAACTCCAAACCACTCCAAAACACGAGATATCTCCAAACCACTCCAAAACACGAGAAAACTCAAAAACACGAGATAACTCCAAACCACTCCAAAACACGAGACAACTCCAAACCACTCAAAACACGAGATAACTCCAAACCACTCCAAAACACGAGATAACTCCAAAACACGAGATAACTCCAAACCACTCCAAATCACGAGATAACTCCAACCCACTCCAAAACACGAGATACCGCCAAACCACTCCAAAACACGAGATATCTCCAAACCACTCCAAAACACGAGATAACTCCAAAATACGGAATAACTGCAAACCACTCCAAAACACGAGATAACTCCAAACAACTCCAAAACACGAGATAACTCCAAACCACTCCAAAACACGAGATAACTCCAAACCACTCCAAAACACGAGATAACTCCAAAACACACCAAAGCACGAGATAACTCCAATCCACTCCAAAACACGAGATAACTCCAAACCACTCCATAACACGAGATAACTCCAAACCACTCCAAAACACGAGATAACGCCAAACCACTCCAAAACACGAAATAACTCCAAAGCACTCCAAAACACGAGATAACACCAAACCACTCCAAAACACGAGATAACTCCAAACCACTTTAAAACACGAGATAACTCCAAACCACTCCAAAACACGAGATAACCCCAAACCACTCCAAAACACGAGATAACTCCAAACCACTCCAAAACACGAGATAACTCCAAACCACTCCAAAACACGAGATAACGCCAAACCACTCCAAAACACGAGACAACTCCAAACCACTCCAAAACACGAGATAACTCCAAACCACTCCAAAACACGAGATAACTCCAAAGCACTCCAAAACACGAAATAACTCCAAAACACACCAAAGCACGAGATAACTCCAAACGACTCCAAAACACGAGCTAACTCCAAAACACGAGATAACTCCAAATCACTCCAAAACACGAGATAACTCCAAACCTCTCCAAAACACGAGATAACTCCAATCCACTCCAAAACACGAGATAACTCCAAACCACTCCAAAACACGATATAACTCCAAACCACTCCAAAACACGAGATAACTCCAACCCACTCCAAAACACGAGATACCTCCAAACCACTCCAAAACACGAGATATCTCCAAACCACTCCAAAACACGAGATAACTCCAAAATACGGAATAATTGCAAACCACTCCAAAACACGAGATAACTCCAAACCACTCCAAAACACGAGATAACTCCAAACCACACCAAAGCACGAGCTAACTCCAAACCACTTCAAAACACGAGATAACGCCAAAACACGAGATAACTCCGAACCACTCCAAAACAGGAGATAACTCCAAAACACGAGATAACTCCAAACCACTCCAAAACACGAGCTAACTCCAAACCACTTCAAAACACGAGATAACGCCAAAACACGAGATAACTCCAAACCACTCCAAAACAGGAGATAACTCCAAAACACGAGATAACTCCAAACCACTCCAAAACACGAGAAAACTCCAAAAAACGAGATAACTCCAAACCACTCCAAAACACGAGATAACTCCAAACCACTCCAAAACACGAGATAATTCTAAACCACTCCAAAACACGAGATATCTCCAAACCACTCCAAAACACGAGATAACTCCAAAATACGAGATAACTGCAAACCACTCCAAAACACGAGATAACTCCAAACCACTCCAAAACACGAGATAACTCCAAACCACTCCAAAACACGAGCTAACTCCAAAACACGAGATAACTCCAAACCACTCCAAATCCCGAGATAACTCCAAACCACTCCAAAACACGAGATAACTCCAAACCACTCCAAAATACGAGATAACTCCAAACCACTCCATAACACGAGCTAACTCCAAACCACTCCAAAACACGAGATAACTCCAAACCACACCAAAACACGAGAAAACTCAAAAACACGAGATAACTCCAAACCACTCCAAAACACGAGATAACTCCAAACCACTCCAAAACACGAGATAACTCCAAACCACTCCAAAACACGAGATAACTCCAAACCACTCCAAAACACGAGATAACTCCAAACTACTCCAAAACACGAGATAACTCTAAACCACTCCAAAACAAGATAACTCCAAACCACTCCAAAACACGAGCTAACTCCAAACCACTCCAAAACACGAGATAACGCCAAAACACGAGATAACTCCAAACCACTCCAAAACAGGAGATAACTCCAAAACACGAGAAAACTCCAAACCACTCCAAAACACGAGAAAACTCCAAACCACTCCAAAACACGAGATAGCTCCAAACCACTCCAAAACACGAGATAACTCCAAAACACGAGATAACTCCAAACCACTCCAAAACACGAGATAACTCCAAACCACTCCAAAACACGAGATAATTCTAAACCACTCCAAAACGAGATATCTCCAAACCACTCCAAAACATGAGATAACTCCAAAATACGAGATAACTGCAAACCACTCCAAAACACGAGATAAATCCAAACCACTCCAAAACGCGAGATAACTCCAAACCACTCCTACGCACGAGATAACTCCAAATCACTCCAAAACACGAGAGAACTCGAAACCACTCCAAAACACGAGATAACTCCAAACCACTCCAAAACACGAGCTCACTCCAAACCACTTCAAAACACGAGATAACGCCAAAACACGAGATAACACCAAACCACTCCAAAACAGGAGATAACTCCAAATCACGAGATAACTCCAAACCACTCCAAAACACGAGAAAACTCCAAAAAACGAGATAACTCCAAACCACTCCAAAACACGAGATAACTCCAAACCACTCCAAAACACGAGATAACTCCAAACCACCCCAAAAGAAGAGATAACTCCAAACGACTCCAAAACACGAGATAACTCCAAACCACTCCAAAACACGAGATAACCCCAAACCACTCCAACACACGAGATAACTCCAAACCACTCCAAAACACGAGAAAACTCAAAAACACGAGATAACTCCAAACCACTCCAAAACACGAGACAACTCCAAACCACTCAAAACACGAGATAACTCCAAACCACTCCAAAACACGAGATAACTCCAAAACACGAGATAACTCCAAACCACTCCAAAACACGAGATATCTCCAAACCACTCCAAAACACGAGATAACTCCAAAATACGGAATAATTGCAAACCACTCCAAAACACGAGATAACTCCAAACCACTCCAAAACACGAGATAACTCCAAACCACTCCAAAACACGAGATAACCCCAAACCACTCCAAAACACGAGATAACTCCAAACCACTCCAAAACACGAGATAACTCCAAACCACTCCAAAACACGAGATAACGCCAAACCACTCCAAAACACGAGACAACTCCAAACCACTCCAAAACACGAAATAACTCCAAAACACACCAAAGCACGAGATAACTCCAATCCACTCCAAAACACGAGATAACTCTCCAAACCACTCCAAAACACGAGATAACTCCAAACCACTCCACAACACGAGATAACTCCAAAACACGAGATAACTCCAAACCACTCCAAAACACGAGATAACTCCAAACCACTCCAAAACACGAGATAACGCCAAACCACTCCAAAACACGAAATAACTCCAAAGCACTCCAAAACACGAGATAACTCCAAACCACTCCAAAACACGAGATAACGCCAAACCACTCCAAAACACGAGATAACTCCAAACCATTCCAAAACACGAGATAACTCCAAACCACTCCAAAACACGAGATAACTCCAAACCACTCCAAAACACGAGATAACTCCAAACCACTCCAAAACACGAGATAATTCTAAACCACTCCAAAACACGAGATATCTCCAAACCACTCCAAAACACGAGATAACTCCAAAATACGAGAAAACTGCAAACCACTCCAAAACACGAGATAACTCCAAACCACTCCAAAACACGAGATAACTCCAAACCACTCCAAAACACGAGCTAACTCCAAAACACGAGATAACTCCAAACCACTCCAAATCCCGAGATAACTCCAAACCACTCCAAAACACGAGATAACTCCAAACCACTCCAAAATACGAGATAACTCCAAACCACTCCATAACACGAGCTAACTCCAAACCACTCCAAAACACGAGATATCTCCAAACCACTCCAAAACACGAGAAAACTCAAAAACACGAGATAACTCCAAACCACTCCAAAACACGAGACAACTCCAAACCACTCAAAACACGGGATAACTCCAAACCACTCCAAAACACGAGATAACTCCAAAACACGAGATAACTCCAAACCACTCCAAATCACGAGATAACTCCAACCCACTCCAAAACACGAGATACCGCCAAACCACTCCAAAACACGAGATATCTCCAAACCACTCCAAAACACGAGATAACTCCAAAATACGGAATAACTGCAAACCACTCCAAAACACGAGATAACTCCAAACAACTCCAAAACACGAGATAACTCCAAACCACTCCAAAACACGAGATAACTCCAAACCACTCCAAAACACGAGATAACTCCAAAACACACCAAAGCACGAGATAACTCCAATCCACTCCAAAACACGAGATAACTCCAAACCACTCCATAACACGAGATAACTCCAAACCACTCCAAAACACGAGATAACGCCAAACCACTCCAAAACACGAAATAACTCCAAAGCACTCCAAAACACGAGATAACACCAAACCACTCCAAAACACGAGATAACTCCAAACCACTTTAAAACACGAGATAACTCCAAACCACTCCAAAACACGAGATAACCCCAAACCACTCCAAAACACGAGATAACTCCAAACCACTCCAAAACACGAGATAACTCCAAACCACTCCAAAACACGAGATAACGCCAAACCACTCCAAAACACGAGACAACTCCAAACCACTCCAAAACACGAGATAACTCCAAACCACTCCAAAACACGAGATAACTCCAAAGCACTCCAAAACACGAAATAACTCCAAAACACACCAAAGCACGAGATAACTCCAAACGACTCCAAAACACGAGCTAACTCCAAAACACGAGATAACTCCAAATCACTCCAAAACACGAGATAACTCCAAACCTCTCCAAAACACGAGATAACTCCAATCCACTCCAAAACACGAGATAACTCCAAACCACTCCAAAACACGATATAACTCCAAACCACTCCAAAACACGAGATAACTCCAACCCACTCCAAAACACGAGATACCTCCAAACCACTCCAAAACACGAGATATCTCCAAACCACTCCAAAACACGAGATAACTCCAAAATACGGAATAATTGCAAACCACTCCAAAACACGAGATAACTCCAAACCACTCCAAAACACGAGATAACTCCAAACCACTCCAAAACACGAGATAACCCCAAACCACTCCAAAACACGAGATAACTCCAAACCACTCCAAAACACGAGATAACTCCAAACCACTCCAAACACGAGATAACGCCAAACCACTCCAAAACACGAGACAACTCCAAACCACTCCAAAACACGAAATAACTCCAAAACACACCAAAGCACGAGATAACTCCAATCCACTCCAAAACACGAGATAACGCTCCAAACCACTCCAAAACACGAGATAACTCCAAACCACTCCACAACACGAGATAACTCCAAAACACGAGATAACTCCAAACCACTCCAAAACACGAGATAACTCCAAACCACTCCAAAACACGAGATAACGCCAAACCACTCCAAAACACGAAATAACTCCAAAGCACTCCAAAACACGAGATAACTCCAAACCACTCCAAAACACGAGATAACTCCAAACCACTCCAAAACACGAGATAACTCCAAACCACTCCAAAACACGAGATAATTCTAAACCACTCCAAAACACGAGATATCTCCAAACCACTCCAAAACACGAGATAACTCCAAAATACGAGAAAACTGCAAACCACTCCAAAACACGAGATAACTCCAAACCACTCCAAAACACGAGATAACTCCAAACCACTCCAAAACACGAGCTAACTCCAAAACACGAGATAACTCCAAACCACTCCAAATCCCGAGATAACTCCAAACCACTCCAAAACACGAGATAACTCCAAACCACTCCAAAATACGAGATAACTCCAAACCACTCCATAACACGAGCTAACTCCAAACCACTCCAAAACACGAGATATCTCCAAACCACTCCAAAACACGAGAAAACTCAAAAACACGAGATAACTCCAAACCACTCCAAAACACGAGACAACTCCAAACCACTCAAAACACGAGATAACTCCAAACCACTCCAAAACACGAGATAACTCCAAAACACGAGATAACTCCAAACCACTCCAAATCACGAGATAACTCCAACCCACTCCAAAACACGAGATACCGCCAAACCACTCCAAAACACGAGATATCTCCAAACCACTCCAAAACACGAGATAACTCCAAAATACGGAATAACTGCAAACCACTCCAAAACACGAGATAACTCCAAACAACTCCAAAACACGAGATAACTCCAAACCACTCCAAAACACGAGATAACTCCAAACCACTCCAAAACACGAGATAACTCCAAAACACACCAAAGCACGAGATAACTCCAATCCACTCCAAAACACGAGATAACTCCAAACCACTCCATAACACGAGATAACTCCAAACCACTCCAAAACACGAGATAACGCCAAACCACTCCAAAACACGAAATAACTCCAAAGCACTCCAAAACACGAGATAACACCAAACCACTCCAAAACACGAGATAACTCCAAACCACTTTAAAACACGAGATAACTCCAAACCACTCCAAAACACGAGATAACCCCAAACCACTCCAAAACAAGAGATAACTCCAAACCACTCCAAAACACGAGATAACTCCAAACCACTCCAAAACACGAGATAACGCCAAACCACTCCAAAACACGAGACAACTCCAAACCACTCCAAAACACGAGATAACTCCAAAACACTCCAAAACACGAGATAACTCCAAAGCACTCCAAAACACGAAATAACTCCAAACACACCAAAGCACGAGATAACTCCAATCCACTCCAAAACACGAGATAACTCTCCAAACCACTCCAAAACACGAGATAACTCCAAACGACTCCAAAACACGAGCTAACTCCAAAACACGAGATAACTCCAAATCACTCCAAAACACGAGATAACTCCAAACCTCTCCAAAACACGAGATAACTCCAATCCACTCCAAAACACGAGATAACTCCAAACCACTCCAAAACACGATATAACTCCAAACCACTCTAAAACACGAGATAACTCCAAACCACTCCAAAACACGAGATAACTCCAAACCACTCCAAAACGCGAGATAACACCAAACCACTCCAAAACACGAGATAACGCCAAACCATTTCAAATCACGAGATAACTTCAAACCACTCCTACGCACGAGATAACTCCAAATCACTCCAAAACACGAGATAACTCTAAACCACTCCAAAACACGAGATAACTCCAAACCACACCAAAGCACGAGCTAACTCCAAACCACTTCAAAACACGAGATAACGCCAAAACACGAGATAACTCCTAACCACTCCAAAACAGGAGATAACTCCAAAACACGAGATAACTCCAAACCACTCCAAAACACGAGCTAACTCCAAACCACTTCAAAACACGAGATAACGCCAAAACACGAGATAACTCCAAACCACTCCAAAACAGGAGATAACTCCAAAACACGAGATAACTCCAAACCACTCCAAAACACGAGAAAACTCCAAAAAACGAGATAACTCCAAACCACTCCAAAACACGAGATAACTCCAAACCACTCCAAAACACGAGATAATTCTAAACCACTCCAAAACACGAGATATCTCCAAACCACTCCAAAACACGAGATAACTCCAAAATACGAGATAACTGCAAACCACTCCAAAACACGAGATAACTCCAAACCACTCCAAAACACGAGATAACTCCAAACCACTCCAAAACACGAGCTAACTCCAAAACACGAGATAACTCCAAACCACTCCAAATCCCGAGATAACTCCAAACCACTCCAAAACACGAGATAACTCCAAACCACTCCAAAATACGAGATAACTCCAAACCACTCCATAACACGAGCTAACTCCAAACCACTCCAAAACACGAGATAGCTCCAAACCACTCCAAAACACGAGAAAACTCAAAAACACGAGATAACTCCAAACCACTCCAAAACACGAGATAACTCCAAACCACTCCAAAACACGAGATAACTCCAAACCACTCCAAAACACGAGATAACTCCAAACCACTCCAAAACACGAGATAACTCCAAACTACTCCAAAACACGAGATAACTCTAAACCACTCCAAAACAAGATAACTCCAAACCACTCCAAAACACGAGCTAACTCCAAACCACTCCAAAACACGAGATAACGCCAAAACACGAGATAACTCCAAACCACTCCAAAACAGGAGATAACTCCAAAACACGAGAAAACTCCAAACCACTCCAAAACACGAGAAAACTCCAAACCACTCCAAAACACGAGATAGCTCCAAACCACTCCAAAACACGAGATAACTCCAAAACACGAGATAACTCCAAACCACTCCAAAACACGAGATAACTCCAAACCACTCCAAAACACGAGATAATTCTAAACCACTCCAAAACGAGATATCTCCAAACCACTCCAAAACATGAGATAACTCCAAAATACGAGATAACTGCAAACCACTCCAAAACACGAGATAAATCACTCCAAAACGCGAGATAACTCCAAACCACTCCTACGCACGAGATAACTCCAAATCACTCCAAAACACGAGATAACTCTAAACCACTCCAAAACACGAGATAACTCCAAACCACTCCAAAACACGAGCTCACTCCAAACCACTTCAAAACACGAGATAACGCCAAAACACGAGATAACTCCAAACCACTTCAAAACACGAGAAAACTCCAAAAAACGAGATAACTCCAAACCACTCCAAAACACGAGATAACTCCAAACCACTCCAAAACACGAGATAACTCCAAACCACCCCAAAACAAGAGATAACTCCAAACGACTCCAAAACACGAGATAACTCCAAACCACTCCAAAACACGAGATAACCCCAAACCACTCCAACACACGAGATAACTCCAAACCACTCCAAAACACGAGAAAACTCAAAAACACGAGATAACTCCAAACCACTCCAAAACACGAGACAACTCCAAACCACTCAAAACACGAGATAACTCCAAACCACTCCAAAACACGAGATAACTCCAAAACACGAGATAACTCCAAACCACTCCAAAACACGAGATAACTCCAACCCACTCCAAAACACGAGATACCTCCAAACCACTCCAAAACACGAGATATCTCCAAACCACTCCAAAACACGAGATAACTCCAAAATACGGAATAATTGCAAACCACTCCAAAACACGAGATAACTCCAAACCACTCCAAAACACGAGATAACTCCAAACCACTCCAAAACACGAGATAACCCCAAACCACTCCAAAACACGAGATAACTCCAAACCACTCCAAAACACGAGATAACTCCAAACCACTCCAAAACACGAGATAACGCCAAACCACTCCAAAACACGAGACAACTCCAAACCACTCCAAAACACGAGATAACTCCAAACCTCTCCAAAACACGAGATAACTCCAAACCACTCCAAAACACGAAATAACTCCAAAACACACCAAAGCACGAGATAACTCCAATCCACTCCAAAACACGAGATAACTCTCCAAACCACTCCAAAACACGAGATAACTCCAACCACTCCACAACACGAGATAACTCCAAAACACGAGATAACTCCAAACCACTCCAAAACACGAGATAACTCCAAACCACTCCAAAACACGAGATAACGCCAAACCACTCCAAAACACGAGATAACGCCAAACCACTCCAAAACACGAGATAACTCCAAAACATTCCAAAACACGAGATAACTCCAAACCACTCCAAAACACGAGATAACTCCAAACCACTCCAAAACACGAGATAACTCCAAACCACTCCAAAACACGAGATAACGCCAAAACACGAGATAACTCCAAACCACTCCAAAACACGAGATAACTCCAAGCCACTCCAAAACACGAGATAACTCCAAACCACTCCAAAGCACGAGATAACTCCAATCCACTCCAAAACACGAGGTAACTCTCCAAACTACTCCAAAACACGAGATAACTGCAAAACACGAGATAACTCCAAACCACTCCAAAACACGAGATAACTCCAAACGGCTCCAAAACACGAGCTAACTCCAAAACACGAGATAACTCCAAATCACTCCAAAACACGAGATAACTCCAAACCTCTCCAAAACACGAGATAACTCCAATCCACTCCAAAACACGAGATAACTCCAAACCACTCCAAAACACGATATAACTCCAAACCACTCCAAAACACGAGATAACTCCAAACCACTCCAAAACACGAGATAACTCCAAACCACTCCAAAACGCGAGATAACACCAAACCACTCCAAAACACGAGATAACGCCAAACCATTTCAAATCACGAGATAACTTCAAACCACTCCTACGCACGAGATAACTCCAAATCACTCCAAAACACGAGATAACTCTAAACCACTCCAAAACACGAGATAACTCCAAACCACACCAAAACACGAGCTAACTCCAAACCACTTCAAAACACGAGATAACGCCAAAACACGAGATAACTCCAAACCACTCCAAAACAGGAGATAACTCCAAAACACGAGATAACTCCAAACCACTCCAAAACACGAGAAAACTCCAAAAAACGAGATAACTCCAAACCACTCCAAAACACGAGATAACTCCAAACCACTCCAAAACACGAGATAATTCTAAACCACTCCAAAACACGAGATATCTCCAAACCACTCCAAAACACGAGATAACTCCAAAATACGAGATAACTGCAAACCACTCCAAAACACGAGATAACTCCAAACCACTCCAAAACACGAGATAACTCCAAACCACTCCAAAACACGAGCTAACTCCAAAACACGAGATAACTCCAAACCACTCCAAATCCCGAGATAACTCCAAAATACGAGATAACTGCAAACCACTCCAAAACACGAGATAACTGCAAACCACTCCAAAATACGAGATAACTCCAAACCACTCCATAACACGAGCTAACTCCAAACCACTCCAAAACACGAGATATCTCCAAACCACTCCAAAACACGAGACAACTCCAAACCACTCAAAACACGAGATAACTCCAAACCACTCCAAAACACGAGATAACTCCAAAACACGAGATAACTCCAAACCACTCCAAATCACGAGATAACTCCAAACCACTCCAAAACACGAGATAACTCCAAAATACGGAATAACTGCAAACCACTCCAAAACACGAGATAACTCCAAACAACTCCAAAACACGAGATAACTCCAAACCACTCCAAAACACGAGATAACTCCAAACCACTCCAAAACACGAGATAACTCCAAAACACACCAAAGCACGAGATAACTCCAATCCACTCCAAAACACGAGATAACTCCAAACCACTCCATAACACGAGATAACGCCAAACCACTTTAAAACACGAGATAACTCCAAACCACTCCAAAACACGAGATAACCCCAAACCACTCCAAAACACGAGATAACTCCAAACCACTCCAAAACACGAGATAACTCCAAACCACTCCAAAACACGAGATAACGCCAAACCACTCCAAAACACGAGACAACTCCAAACCACTCCAAAACACGAGATAACTCCAAACCACTCCAAAACACGAGATAACTCCAAAGCACTCCAAAACACGAAATAACTCCAAAACACACCAAAGCACGAGATAACTCCAATCCACTCCAAAACACGAGATAACTCTCCAAACCACTCCAAAACACGAGATAACTCCAAACGACTCCAAAACACGAGCTAACTCCAAAACACGAGATAACTCCAAATCACTCCAAAACACG